>NC_041382.1:299269293-299278837 GCF_002162155.2 Triticum dicoccoides | reverse complement strand
CGGCCAGGCGGAGCGGCGTGCGGCCAGGGCGCAGCCGGCTGCGGTGAGCATGGGGCCGGAGCGCACGAGGCGCCGCGACGGTCGCGAGGAAGGGAGTGCGAGGAGAGGGGGCGGGACGCGAGGAGGGGCAGCTCACTGCGGGGAGTAGGGTCTGGGCAACGGGGTGCGGGGAGCGACTCGGGGAGGAGGACGAGGAGGTCCGGCGTGGGGAGGAGGAAGCAGGCCGGCAGGGGAGTTCCGGGCGGCGTCAGGTGAGGGCGAGGAGGCGGCGAGCGGTCTCCTCCTCGATCTCGATCCAATCGGGAGAGAGGGGGAGGAGATATTCTGCGGGGAGGGAGTGGGGGTGTCGGTGGGTACTGGCGGAATGGGCGGGTCTTATGGGTGCGGGGTGGGCCGCATCTGGGCCGGCCTGTGGCCTGCTAGGCCGAATCCCAGGGGGAGGGGGGTGCTTCCCCCCTTTTTCTTTTTTTCTTTTTGTTAGTTCTTTTGTTTTTGTGTTTTCCTTTTTCTTTTTGTTTATTTTCTTTTCTGTTTTATTTCATTTTAAAGTATTTAGGCATTTTCTAAAAATGTGTTTACTTCACCATAATTACCAGTGCAATATTTGGCAGCCACCGAACATTTTTGGTTTCAACTTTTAAAAACTTTTGTTGTTTGCCTTTTTCTGAATTGATTTTTGAATCGGTTTGAACTAATGAAAGTTTAGCAACAGTAATGACCGATGACATGGCATCATTAGGAGAGTTTTACTGTAGCCTAATTATCCGGGCGTTACAAATCTCCTCCACCACCAGAAATCTCGTCCGGAGATTTAGGAGGTCGAAGGAAACAGTGCGGGGTATTCATCACGCAGGCGGTCCTCGCGTTCCCAAGTGGCTTCGTCTTCAGAGTGATCCGACCACTGGACTTTGAGGAATTTGATCACCTTCTGACGTGTGCGGCGTTCATCTTGGTCAAGAATGCGGACCGGATGCTCTTTATCGGAGAGGTCCTGTTGCAATTCGAGCACTTCATGATCCACCGCTCGGATTGGATCCTTGAAGCAACGGCGGAGTTGTGACACATGGAACACATCGTGAACCTAAGAAAGGTTCGGCGGAAGCTCCAGTTGATATGCCACCTTTCCACGCCTTTCGAGAATAGTGAAGGGACCGATATAGCGAGGAGCTAGCTTGCCCTTGACCCCGAAGCGGTGAGCACCCTTCATTGGTGTAACTCGAAGATAAGCCTTTTCGCCATGTTGATAGACCATGTCTTGGTGATGACGGTCATACTGACTTTTCTGACGTGACTGAGCAGTCTTGAGATTCTCGCGAATAATGCGAACTTGTTCTTCGGCCTGTTGGATAATATCCGGACCGAAGAGTGGACGTTCCCCAGTTTCTGACCAGTTCAGAGGGGTCCGACACTTTCATCCATATAGCACTTCGAAGGGGGACATCTTCAGACTAGCTTGATAGCTATTATTATAAGAGAACTCGGCATATGGAAGAGATTCCTCCCATTTCTTGCCGAATGAAATTACACAAGCTCGAAGCATGTCTTTGAGAACTTGGTTGACACGTTCAACATGTCCTTGCGACTGAGGATGAAACGCAGTACTGAACGATAGATGAGTCCCCATAGCTTCTTGGAAACTTGCCCAGAATCTTGAAGTGAATAAGCTGCCACGGTCTGAACTGATAACCAGTGGAATACCGTGAAGTGAAACAATTCTGGCCATGTAGAGAGTAGCAAGGTGACTAGCAGTGATTGTCTCTTTGACCGCCAGAAAATGGGCAACTTTGGAAAGTCGGTCAATGTCGACAAGAATAGCATCAATACCTTTCTGCGATTTGGGAAATCCAGTGACGAAGTCCATTTCAACATGGTCTCATTTCCATTCAGGAATAGGGTTGCAGAGTTCCAGCAGGCCTTTGATGCTCTGCTTTGATACAACGACAAACATCACACTCAGCAACATAACGAGCAATGTCCTGCTTCATATTAGACCACCAGAATCTTTGACGAATATCCTGGTACATCTTTGTACTACCAGGATGGATGGACAGAGGCATATCATGAGCTTCTTGCATAACCCTTTTAGTCTTATCCAGGTTTTTCTTTGAACATGGTACCACTAGGCGGCCTTTGAAGTACAAGGCGCCATCGTCAGTGATGGTGAAGAATGAGGGCTTTCCTTTTGCTAGATGGCGTTTAATCTTATGGACTTCAGAGTCATAACCTTGAATAGTCTTTATACTAGCTACGAGATCTGGTACGACAGCCATGGTATTTAGAGAACCCTTAGTAACAACAAGAAGATTCATCTTGCGGAACTCCGGGGGAGGGGGAGCGAGTGCTCCAGGAGGAACAATATGAAGGTTCAACTTTCTAAATTCTTCGACAAGCGAGGGCTGAACTTTGTGAACCTGGAGGTGGTTGCAGTAAGACTTGCGGCTCAAGGCATCAGCCATTACATTAGCCTTGTCGGGGGTATAGGATAGACCCACATCATAGTCTGCAACAGTCTCCATCCATCTCTGCTGACGGAGGTTCAGATCTGGTTGAGTAAACAGATACTTCAGACTTTGGTGGTCGGTGAAGATTTCGCAACGATGACCGAGAACGTAATGTCGCCACTGCTTCAGTGCATGAATGACAGCAGCACGCTCGAGGTCGTGAACCGGGTAGTTTTCTTCGTGAGGGCGCAGTTGATGAGAGGCATAAGCAATCACTCTGCGCTCTTGCATTAGGACACAGCCTAATCCTTGACGGGAAGCGTCGTAGTAAATGACGAAGTCCTTCTTAGTATCAGGTGGAGTAAGCACTGGGGCAGAAGTTAACTTGTCTTTGAGCGCCTGGAAACTTTCCTGACACTTGTCTGTCCATTCGAATTTGACACCCTTATGCAACAGATTAGTCAGAGGTCTGGCAATCTTGGAGCAGTTCTCGACGAATCGACGGCAATAGCTGGCGGGACCGAGAAAACTTCGGACTTGCTAGAAATTCTTCGGAGGAGTCCAATCGAGAATAGCCTGAACTCGTTCAGGGTTGACGGCAATACCATCCTTGGAGATGACATGCCCAAGATAGGTTACTTCGGGGAGCCAGAATTCACACTTGGAATACTTAGCATACAGCTGATGCTCTCGAAGCTTTTCCAGCACAAGACGAAGATGTTCAGCATGTTCTTCCTTGTTCTTGGAAAATACTAGGATATCGTCCAAATATACCATGACGAACTTATCGAGGTAATCCATGAATATATAGTTCATCAGATAGGAGAAGGTGGCGGGAGCATTCGTTAAGTCGAATGACATGACGGTGTACTTGTATGATCCATACCGAGTCACGAAGGCGGTTTTTGGGATGTCCTCTTCACGAACACGGATCTGGTGGTAACCCAACCTCAAGTCGAGTTTGGAGAACACTGATGAGCCAGCCAGTTGATCATAAAGATCATTGATCTGAGGAAGAGGATATTTATTCTGAATGGTAGCTTGGTTTATAGGATGGTAGTCTTGGACTAATCGGTTTGTCCCATCCTTCTTCTTAATAAAGAGAGAAGGTGCTCCCCAAGGAGAGCAACTTGGGCGAATGAAACCTTTGACAAGAGATTTGTCGATTTCCTCCTTAAGCTCAATGAGTTCATGCGGTGGCATCTTGTAGGGTCGTTTAGCTGTAGGGGTGGTGCCGGGTTTCAAGTCGATGATGAATTCGACAGCTCTGGCAGGGGGAATCCCTGGAAGTTCTTCTGGGAAGACATCTTGGAATTCATGAACGACGGGAATGTTTTCAATGCCCTCGAGTGGTGCAGCGTTCCACGCATTCAAGGCATAAAGTCGTGCCTCGGCGTTCTGAACTAGATGAGCTTGGTAAGCTATTATTTCGTCAGAAGGGTGTAGCAGATGGACGACCTTAGTGGCGCAAACTATAGAAGCAGTATGCGCTTTCAACCAATCCAATCCCAGAATGAGGTCAATGTTAGACGACTTCAGGATAATGGGAGAGGCATAGAATTCCAGCCCATGATTTCCACGGGGACATCGATGCCAACCAGTGAGGTTTGACATTGTCCCACGGGGTTTTTACCAATACCGAAGTGTTCATCTCCTCACATTTAACGTCATGCTTGTATGCAAAATCTTCTGACATGAATGAATGCGATGCTCCTAAATCGAATAAAATAGATGCATGTACTGAGTTTACGAGGAGTTTAACCATCACGGTAGCAGGCTGGTCTAGAACTTCATTGAGATCAACGTGGTTGGCATGAACAGGACCATAAGACTTGGCATTGTTATTGCGAGGCTGGTTGCTTCCACGGCCAGCTGTTGGAAGGGCCAGTTGATTCTGGTTCTGATTCTGATAGCAGTTCCTGGCAAGGTGACCAGGTCGGCCACACTTGTAGCACAGACCATTATTGGGAGTGGGAACAGGAGCTTGGGGTGGTGGAGCTGGAAGCCTTGGCTGCCTAGTTGGTGGAACAGGCAGACGAGGTGCAACATAGGACTGCCTTGGGGCAGGTGCAGTTGGCTGGTACATGCTGTTGGGAATCCATATCTTACGCTTCTGGGAGGACGGGCCCGCAGATGAGCCCGTGTCACGGTTGCGCCTGTGAGAGCTCTGGTATTCCTGCAGAGCAGTTTCGACATTGATGGCCTTGTTCACCAGGGTGGCGAAATCAGCAAAGTCATGCACTAGAAGTGCGAGCTTGATGTCAGCTTGAAGGCCATCACGGAACTTCTCCTGTCTGCGTGCATCAGTTGCAATGTCTTCTTCAGCATAGCGGGACAGATCCAGAAACTCCCGCTGATAAGCTTCCACAGTTTTGTTGCCTTGGGTGAGGTTGCGGAACTCACGCTTCTTCCGGTCCATGACTCCCTGAGGAATGAAGCAAGCACGAAAGGCAGCTTGGAAGTCTGGCCAGGTGATGATTGTTCTAGCTGGCAGAGTACGCCTGTGGCTATCCCGCCATTGAGCTGTGGGTCATTTTAGGAAGAAAGAAGCAAAGGTGATGTAGCTTGCAGGGGCTACATCAGCAGACTCCATCTCATAGGTGATGTCACGGAGCCTGTCATCAGCATCAAGAGGCTGAGTTGAGCTGTGGTACACGGTTGGGTTGAGGCGCATGAAATCCTGCAGAGTCACTTGGGTTGGCTGCTGGTTCATATTGGGGCGAGGAAACTGAGCTATAATATTCTCCATGAACTGACGATTCAGCTCAAACTGTTGCATCATCCCAGCCATGTACTCAGGCGTTGGTGGGGCGTTGCCACCACGACCACGACCACCTGGTCTAACCATCCTGCTAATATATAACAGGGGTAGTTCAGCATTGAGAAATTTGCAAAGACAAGAATCATTCATGATGAAACATGCACAACGAAAGGAGCACGATAGATACTACATAGTAGTCGGCATATCTTACAAAAGAGATCATGCATAGAGTTCGGTACATAGATTAAGACATTAATAGGCGGCACACAGGCTCGCGGCGAATGTATCTAACACTAACAAGCAAGTCTACATCAGTCCCACGTGGTACTGTGGAGGTAGGTGTAGCCCGACAGCTGGTAGTGACGCGAAGGGAAGACCTTCACGCGAGTAGCCTGGGGTCCGCGGATACTCTGGTGCGGAACCCGATGCGCAGGTGGCAGGAGAGGACCAAGTGCAGGAGAGTAGCCTCCCACATCTGGCCAGCCGACGCCCTGGGGCATCACGGTCCTGGCAGGGTAGATCACAGAACGCGACAGATCACCAGATCGGACAGAGGGGTGCAACAGCATCAGAGCACGATACAGATGCTGATGGGTGGTGTACAACTCGTGGCGAAGAGCTCGGTTAGCTCTATCCAGCCCATCAGCATGCAGAACCAGGTTCTGATGGTAGAAGGGCCCTTGGGTGACAGTGGAGTAGGCCGCAGTGTAGTAACCCTCCGCACTAACATCGGATGCGATAGCAATGTGCCTGAAGGGGGAGGTGTCCAGCTCCTGATACTCTCCACGAAGACGTGTCAGAGCAGCATAAGCAACATCGTGGACCGCCATATCGATAGTCACTCCAACACCATGAGCAGTGTGCAGCACGGTAGTGGAGTCATACTCCCGAGAGTAGAGCTGGACGATGGCACGGTACTGCTCCTGGTTGAAGTCCTGATACTCCTCATAGACGGTGTACTCAGGGTGACAGCGATAACCCAGATAGGTCATCATCTCAACCAACACGGCAAGTGATCCTGAGGCACCAATGGCCGTCGTGTGGCGCACGACCTGCCATGTGGGTTCCATCTGAAAACAAAGATGTTTTCACAGGAGTAAAATGACAGTGTGGATAATGTTCAAATACTACTCTAAAGAATAACTAGGGCTTATCCAACTTTGGGGTGAACGTGGTCACGGGATCCTAGTGTTAGAGTTAGTAAAATCGTTTAACCCGAGTAGGAGAGAGTTCAGAGTCCCAGAGTAAGGATCGAGGAGTAAAAGATCCTAATACCACCCAGATGGCGACGTGGGCCCGTAAGGCACACAGCCATGTTAGTAAAAGTTTTTGTAATGTCTAGACTCAACTTCGGGCAGGGAGTGTGGAAGGGGGATTCCTACAGGCAGTCGGCTCTGATACCAACTTGTGACGCCCCCAATTCAATCGTACACTAATCATACACGCAAACATGTACGATCAAGATCAGGGACTCACGGGAAGATATCACAACACAACTCTACAAAAAATAAGTCATACAAGCATCATATTACAAGCCAGGGGCCCCGAGGGCTCGAATACAAGAGCTCGATCATAGACGAGTCAGCGGAAGCAACAATATATGAGTACAGACATAAGACAAACAAGTATGCCTCAAGAAGGCTAGCATAAAATGGGATACAGATCGAAAGTGGCGCAGGCCTCCTTCCTGGGATCCTCATAAACTACTCCTGGTCGCCATCAGTGGGCTGCACGTAGTAGTAGGCACCCCCAATGTAGTAGTAGTCGTCGTCGACGGTGGCGTCTGGCTCCTGGGCTCCAACGTCTGGTCGCAGCAATCGGGTATAGGAAAGGGGAAAAGGGGGAGAAAAGCAACCGTGAGTACTCATCCAAAGTACTCGCAAGCAAGGAGCTACACTACATATGTATGCATTGGTATTAACTAAAATAAGGCTATTATATGTGGACTGAACTGCAGAAAGCCGGAATAAGAGGGGGATAGCTAGTCATTTCTAAGACTATGCTTCTGGCAGCCTCCGTCTTGCAGCATGTAGAAGAGAGTAGACTGAAGTCCTCCAAGTATCATCGCATAGCATAATCCTAATCGATGATCCTCCCCTCATCGCCCTGTGAGAGAGTGATCACCGGTTGTATCTGGCACTTGGAAGGGTGTGTTTTATTAAGTATTCGGTTCTAGTTGTCATAAGGTCAAGGTACAACTCCGGGTCATCCTTTGACCGAGGGACACGGCTATTCGAATAGATTAACTTCCATGCAGGGGTGCACCACATAACCCAACACGCTCGATCCCCTTTTTCCGGACACACTTTTTTGGGTCATGACCGGCCTCTGAAGATCAACACGTCGCAGCCCTACCTAGGCACATAAGAGAGGTCAGCACAACGGTCTAAATCCTATGCCACAGGGGTCTGGGCCCATCGCCCTTTGCACACCTGTACGTTGTGTACGCGGCCGGTGAGCGGACCTAGAAACCTCCATTACAAAGAGTGCTGCGTTACGCGGTCCAACCCGGCGCGCGCCGCTCAGTCGCTGACGTCACGAAGGCTTCGGCTGATACCATGACATCGAGTGCCCATAACTGTCCCCGCGTAGATGGTTAGTGCATATAGGCCAGTAGCCAGACTCAGATCAAATACCAAGATCTCGTTAAGCGTGTTATTCTGAATTAACCACAGACGCCGACCAGGGCCAGGCCCACCTCTCTCCTAGGTGGTCTCAACCTTCCCTGTCGCTCCGTCACAAAGTAACCGTCGGGGGCCTTCGAGAACTCAGGCCCACCTCTACTGGGATGGAGCCACCTGCCCCTTCAGCCCCCAACATCGGAATCACTCGCGGGTACTCCTACGAGCCGACCCGACTTTAATCACCATAAGTATCATATATTATGTATAAGTATATACCCGTGACCACCTCCCAAGTGATCACGGCCCGATAGTATAGCATGGCAGGCAGACAAGAATGTAGGGCCATTGATGATAAACTAGCATCCTATACTAAGCTTTAGGATTGCAGGTAAGGTATCAACAGTTGTAGCAACAATGACAGGCTATGCATCAGAATAGGATTAACGGAAAGCAGTAACAGGCTACACTACTCTAATGCAAGCAGTATAGAGGAGAGTAGGCGATATCTGGTGATCAAGGGATCAAGGGGGGGGGGGCTTGCCCGGTTGCTCTGGCAAGAGAGAGTGGTCGTCAACACCGTAGTCGTACTGGTAACAGCGGCGTCGGTCTCGGTGTCTAGCGAGAGAAGAGGGGGAAGAAACAATAATTATAATGAAACAAATGCATGACGATGCATGACATGACAAAGCGTGATGCTAGGTGTGCCCTAACGCGGTACGAGGTGGTACCGGTGAAGGGGGGGGAACATCCGGGAAATTATCCCCGGTGTTTCGCGTTTTCGGGCAGAGGAGCCGGAAGGGGAAAGTTGTGTGTTCGCTATGCTAGGGATGCGTGGCGGACGAACAGACTACGTATCCGGATTCGTCTCATCGTTCTGAGCAACTTTCATGTTGAAAATATTTTAATCCGAGTTACGGATTAAAAGATATGATTTTCTAAAGATTTTATTAATTTCTGGAATTTAATTAATTATTTAAATTAATTCGAAAATGAATTAATGACATCAGCATGATGTCATGCTGACGTCAGCAGTCAACAGAGTTGACTGGTCAACCTGACCAGTGGGTCCCACTGGTCAGAGACACATGTTAATTATCCAAATTTTAATTAATCTAATCAGAATTAATTAGGGGTGGGCCCCATTGTCATTGATTGATTAATTAACTAACCGTTAATTAGGTTAATCTAATTATGATTAATTAACTTAATTAATTCGCGGTTAACGGGCACCGGGCAGGGACGACCCAGGCGTCCAGCACGCCGGGACGCGGTGGCCGGCGCAGTGGCGCTGCAGCACCGGTGGCGACGGGGCCGCACGACCGTGGTGTGGTGCAGGGGCGGGCGTGGTGCGGCAACGGCCGAGCAGGACGGTGCGGGAGAAGCGGCGTGGGGGCGGCAAAGAGGAGAGGCGTCGCGGGGGCGGCAGCGCAGGGCGAGGCTCGTGGCAGCGGCCGCAGTCCAGGGCGAGACCACACATGCTGTGGTGCGGGCGCGAGAGCGCGAGGGGAGGAGAGGCCAGGGGAGGAGCGCGGCAGGGAGCGGCGGGGCTGCAGCGGAGCTCGACGGTGCGAGGCACGGCGCTTGCGTCGCGTGGGTAGGCAGGGGAGCCATGGGGCGCCGACTGGTCGCCAGAGAAGGAGGGGGGCGCCGGAGCGCGGGCGAGCAAAGGCGGCCATGGGGCGCAGCGTGCGGGGGAAACGGGGCGGCGGCGCGGCGAG
>NC_041382.1:299190954-299268801 GCF_002162155.2 Triticum dicoccoides | reverse complement strand
AGAGAGGGGGAGGAGATATTTTATGGGGAGGGAGTGGGGGTGTCGGTTGGTACTGGGGGAATGGCGGGGGGGTCTTATGGGTGCGGGGTGGGCCGCAGCTGGGCCGGCCTGTGGCCTGCTAGGCCGAAGCCCAGGGGGAGGGGGGGTGCTTCCCCCTTTTTCTTTTTTTTCTTTTTGTTAGTTCTTTTGTTTTTGTGTTTTCCTTTTTCTTTTTATTTATTTTATTTTTTGTTTTATTTCATTTTAAAGTATTTAGGCATTTTCTAAAAATGTGTTTACTTCACCATGATTACCAGTGCAATATTTGGCACCCACCGAACATTTTTGGTTTCAACTTTTAAAAACTTTTGTTGTTTGCCATTTTCTAAATTGATTTTTGAATCGGTTTGAACTAACGAAAGTTTAGCAACAGTAATCACCGATGACATAGCATCATTAGGAGAGTTTTACTGTAGCCTAATTATCCGGGCGTTACAGTTACGCACGCGGATGGTGTATTTTAATTGAGTTTACTTCAAGTTCACTACAACCGGATATTACCAAATTCTCATCTGCCACATAACCGCGGGCACGGCTCTCGAAAGTTTAAATCCTGCAGGGGTGTCCCAACTTAGGCCATGACAAGCTCATGATCCGCGGAGACAATCCTCTATCGGGACCCTTCGATCAGACTCGAAATCCCGGTGCATAAGACATTTCGACAATGGTAAAACAAAACCAGCAAGATCACCTGGTGCGTCGATACCCCGATAGGAGCCGCACGTATCTCATTCTCAAGACAACACCGTCTATGCATAGTGGACGATAGCCAAAAATACCATAGAGTTGCCCCGAGGTGGAACCGCCGACTGCTAGGTAGGTGGAACAACACTCATGAGGAGCACTGGCCTGGGGGGTTGATTAAGAGACCTCACGTGCTAGCCGGTCCCTATGCAAGTTTTAGTTGTTATTAGGAAAATGGTAAAATTAATGTTGGGCCTTGCCGCAAGAGTTTTATTCAAAGCAAACTATCAAGAGGGGTCCATAAACCCTCACCATGTTAGGGACGCAAAATCAAGGAACATAACACCAGTATGACAGAAACTAGGGCGGCAAGAGTGGAACAAAACACCAGGCATAAGGCCGAGCCTTCCACCCTTTACCAAGTATATAGGTGCATTAATTAAATAAGAGATATTATGATATCCCATGATATCAATGTCCCAACATGGAACAAGCTGCAACTGCACCTGCAACTAGCAACACTATAAGAGGGGCTGAGCAAAGTGGTAACATAGCCAAACAACGGTTTGCTAGGAAGGGTAAAAAGGTTAGAGGCTATCATGGCAATTTGGGAGGCTTGATAAACAAGTGGTAGGTAGCGCGACATAGAGATAGCATCGAGACAACTAGCATAGCAAAGATAGTAGTGAGATCCAAGGTGACGGTCATCTTGCCTGAAATCCTGCTAGGAAGAAGAACGAGTCGATGAAGAAGACGATCCCACGTAGTCGAACGAATCCTCACAATCGCAACGAAACAGGAACTATCGAGAAGGAGCACAACCGGAAAGAAGCAAACAACATGGTAAACAAACAACACATAAACATGACATGATGCTCAACCAAGTATGATGTATGACAAAGCTATATGATGCTACTCATGGCAAGAGACGATGCATACAAGAACAACACATCTAAGCAAGTTTAAATGAGGCCGGAACCAACATACAATCATTCTGGTAAGTCCTCATATGCAAATTTTAAATTTGGTTCAGATATGAACAAAACATTATGTTGAAGTTGTTAAACAGCAAGTTAAGATGAACCATGATGATCTACACAGTTTTCTAATCAAGTTACATATAAAGTTCACTTACATCGGAGTTACAGCCTAGAAGATATGAGCAAAACAAGTTAAACATGGAATTGATGCAAAATGCATTCAAACATCAAACACACATGCTCAAACCAAGGATGCAACAAGGCAAGATGAAACTACATGCAAAACCAAGTAAGTTTCATATAGAGCATGCTCCAAACGGAGCCATGGTTCAACACATGCACACGAAACAAGTTTGAAACACAATCTGCCCAAAACAATAACTAAGCACTTTGCAATCAAGGAAACAACATGCTACAGGAATCATATGGGCACAAACTTGATATGCACTCAAAGTACAGATTACATGCTTCAAATAGAATCAAGGTTCAGGTCCATAGGCATCAGAATTAAACCAATATGATCAATGCAAGAAGCAACTTAATAACACATATTATGACTTTGTGAAAAACATGGCATACATGTGAGCATAAATAACATGTTGACATGTTGAAGGCAAGAAATAATTAAGCTACGGCGCAAGAACATGGCAAGCAAAAGCATGGCATGCTAGCACATATCATGGAGCTCACAACACACAACATGGAATAACCATACGAGCAACATGTTCATGGGAATCATCAAGAGAAGATGCAAACATGATATAAGCTGATTCTCAGACTTAGAGGAAATCTGGGAACGCAGAACACTAACATTATGATGCTGACTTTGGGGGCATATAACAACAAGCATAACAACTTTAATAATTATGAAAAAGACATGGGCATGTAGTAGACATGATATACTTCAACTTAGTATAAGGGCACAAGTTCATCTGATGCATGGAGTAATAACTATGATACTTGCAAAAAGGAACATGATGTTAACAGGATGACAGATTTAGCATCATGGCAACTGGAGAGCAAGAAAGGGACAAACTACAGCAAGTTATATGGCAACCAAGGGAATCACATCAAATTACACATAACAAAGAGCAAATAACATCAAGGTACCATATACATATGGCTCATGTACTAGTGGGAAGCATCAAGACAAGTTTGAATGTTGTAATAGTTTCAGTAAGTGTAAAACAACAACATCAACATAACATGTTTGCAAGCTTGGAACAGAGGTCATATGAAGTCCAAAATTATCAAACTTGGCATGTGGACAAATTACCCATAGCATACTTCAATTCATGTAACTGGATTATCTCCAAAAGAGACATAGATTAATCAATAACAAGCTCACAACATGGCTTCATGAAGTTAACAGAAAACTAGAACATCATTTAGGCATGTTTAAGGCAATGAAAACATATGCTACATGACATATATGAGGCATCAAATGGCATTACATGATAGAGCATAACATGGAAATCAAAACATGTCAACTAGGCATCTCCAGATTATGCATGGGATTGATGGTAGCATCAAGTTAACATGGCAACATAATGTAACAGTTACAGACTTGGTCAAATCACTAAGTCTTAGAAAACAACAAACGTCAAGTAGCACACTTTGCAAGCTTGTGCTAGTCACCACAAGGCACATAAAAATACATGGATGCACCAATGTAAAGATGGCATGAATATTCTTCTAAAACATGTAGACATGTTGCTCAAAAGATAAACACACAAAATGCTATGAAAAAGACAAATCGGCAAGTTGTGGTAACCTTCAGCAGGTTAAATCATTTAGTACTTTTGCAACAGGAATAATGGCATCAAGATTGAAAGTAACATTCATGCAAACTACACCATCATCTAGAGCATTCAGAGACGAACAATTTGACATATCATAGACGCAAAACGGAGCAAGATGCATAAAGTTATGACATGATGAACATGCACACATAATATCAAAAACTCGAGGACTTAGTGGAATTTCAACCTCCGAGAACTGGATGGCGTTGTTCCAGGACGAAGTGGTGCGGGACGCGGAGGTGGTGTTTGGTACAGGGGCGGGGTGGATCTCGTCCACCCTCCCGGATCCGGTGACGATGAGCTCTGGCGAGCTCCTCCGGCGAGCTCCTCGGGCGAGGCGGGGCGGCGAGGAGGAGGTCGGAGAGGGGCGCGGGAGCAGAGGAGCCACGGGGCGGTGCGGTCCGGCGAATCCGGGCCGCAGCGAGGTAGATCTGGTGGGCGCCGGGGTGCAAGCTTGGCCGGGCGACGCGGGCGGCGGAGGCGGCGGCGCTGGGGGCGGCGAAGGGCGGCGGGGCGGCGCACGGCTCAAGCCCTCGCGCGGGGAGGCGCTCGGGCGAGTGGCGGCGGTGACCGCACCAGGCGGGCCGGCCTCGGGCTCACGGGCCGCACGGCGGCGGGGCAGGCACGGGACACGTGGAGGCTCGGGGTTGGCTCGGGCGCGGCGGAGCGGACGTGTCTGGCCGTCGGCGGACATGTCCAGCGGCGCGGAGGAAGAGGAAGCTAGGGTTTCGCCCGCGAATTTGGATGTGGGAGGCCTTTATATAGATTTTGGGAGGTAGGAGAGGGCTATTGAGGTGCGGTTTTCGCCCACACGATCGTGATCCAATGATGGAGAGCATGGGGGGGGTTAGATGGGCTAGTAGGCTGTTATGGAGGGGTGCTGGGCTACAAAGAGAAAGGAGGGCTTCGGTTAACGCGGTTAATCGTTGGGGGCATCAAACGACCTCCAAATGGAACAAAATTTGACAGGCGGTCTACCGGTGATATACCAAGGCCACTCGACAAATCTCAGCCCATTCTGAGAACATTTTATCCTGCTCATGAAACCAGATCCGAGAGGTGCGACGGGTGCATGTGAGAGTGTCGGATGCCGGAACGTACAACGAAGAAAAAGACCAGATGCAAGTTTTGAAAACATGGGGATGCAATGCACATGATGACATGGAAAGTTGCAACACGCAAGCAGATGAAATGGCAACGACGGCAAATAACTGAAAGACACCTGGCGCATCGGACTCGGGGCGTTACACATATATACAGCCCTTAGGGCACCGTTTAGACATTGGGTTTTGTTTAGATTAAAAGTTCACCATAGCTGCAATTTCGTGTACTTTGTTTGTGTTCAACGACCATACCAAGACGTCACAGAACCCCACCTTGATCAATAAAGCTTTCATATTATATTCGCAATATCTAGATTGCAATCTCAGTTTCTTGCTTGTTCTTCATTTACTTGTAGGAAATAGACCTTCGTGGTCAGGTTGATCGTGCTCCGACGTGGTCAATAACCTCTCGGAGTTGGTTTAGCGATTGCTAAGGCAATACGTCCTCGCACGTTCATAGTCGGATCATCAAAGTCTACTCCACCAAAAACGATAACCACCATCTCATCGAAAGATGGGACACCTTTGCCTCTATCACCATGCATGTTCTGACTCATTTGTAATATATATTGGTAATTCTTGTGCATCAGACTATAGAAATCTATGCTATACATGTAGTTAGCAAGATTCAAACCATGAAAGTTGAGACAACACAAAGGAATCCATGAAAAGTGAAAAAACATAGAACATTGTACTCTGAATTTGCAACAATCTTCATATTTGCTCTACCTGAGCCCTACGATGGAGGCAAAATCAAGATGGCGGCTGCTACCTGCGTGGCTTTTTAATTTCAAAGCAAATTTGTTGATTCGAGCCAATCTATGACGGACATGGCTGCTAGGTCATGGTTGAGGAGATTGATACATCGCTAGAGAACGATTGCACTTTGGGCAGAGACGTCGCTGCAATTGTGTGGGAGGAGGGAGTGCCATCCGACGGAAAGAGAAGCACTTCGGCAGGGGGAAATCGTCATGGAGCTCAGTGAAGGCTTCTGGAAGGCGGGAAGGGGAGGGGCCAGGAGATGGAAGAGGAGGGTCTGCAGGACGGGAAGAAGATGCAGCGACCCGCGAGGGGAAAGAGATGGTGCGTTATATTAAACATCGTGTACGCTTGGGTCTCTCAACGCGTCAACATATATGATCCAATGGATAAATTTCCTGTTTTCTTTTTTTAGAGAAAATTTATTGTTTTCTAAGAGTTATAACGTGGAGCCTTCATTAGTTCCTCCACATCACATACATTTAGGACTCTCACAACATTTTTTAAGGATTCTCACCATGTTCACATATTTGATCTGTACCGTATATTTAAGATCTAACGGATAAATTTACTGTTTTCTAAGAGTTAATGTGAAGCCTCTGTTAGTGCCTCCAATTAGTAAATATAAGATATTTTGAAAGGCATGATTGTTTGTTGGTATGCCTGAGTATTGATGTTTTTATGTCAAATTGTAGACTATTACTTTGAATCATTTGGATCTTAATATTCATGTCACAAAAGAAAGATTACATGATGAACATGTTAGGTAGCATTCCACATCAAAAATTCTCTTTTTACCATTTACTTTCTCGAGGACGAGCAGGAATTATGCTTGGGGATGCTTGATACGTCTCCAACATATCTATATTTTTTTATTGTTCCATGCTATTATATTATCAATCTTGGATGTTTTATACGCAATTATATATCATTTCTTGGGACTAACCTATTAACTTAATGCCAAGTGCCAGTTGCTCTTTTTTGCCTATTTTTGGTTTTCCAGGAAATCAGTACCAAACTATGTCCAAATGCCATGAAACTTTTTGATGATTTTTTCTGGACATAAGAGACCCTAGATGCTTCGGGTGGAGGCCAGAAGGCGAAGGAGTGGGCCATGAGCGATATAGGCATGCCGAGGGGGTAGGCACACCCATGTGCCTCATGGGCCCCTTGTTCCTCCATTTGACCTAATTCCAACTCTATAAATGCTCTAAAATCAGGAAACCAAAGGAGAGCCACCCAAAATACTTTTTCCGCTGCTTCAAGCTTCTGTTCTCGCGAGATCCCATTTGTAGGCCTTTTCCTGTACTCTGCCGGATGGGGAATCGATCACGGAGGGCCTCTAAATCAACCTTGCCGCCCTTCCAATGATGTGTGCGTGGTCTACCAGAGACCTACGAGTAGGGGTGGGCAAATAAACCGAGGACCAAAAACTGACACTGAATAAACCGACACCAAAGTCGAATAGACCGAAGACCGAAAATTTGATGCTTTGTACGGTCCCGAGGTGCGAAAACCAAAAACTTACTTGATGATTTCGGTTGCTAGACAGGGTTTACCTAACTGACGGAATACACTGAAATGCTATGTACTGGCCCAAAAATACTAGCAAAGCCCACAAATCCATGTGACTCAATTAAACACAATACCGGATCCTAAAAAAGAAATGCACAGGTGCACGACCTGCCCAACAGCAATAGCAGCCCCACTCCCCACACATGGACAACTTGCGGTTCGCCATTCCTAACCTAGCCGCCACAGTTGTTTCGAGTCCTAGTCTTAGTTGCCGACCGACAGTGAACGCGCCAGTGGCGTGCCCGGCCACCTAACATCCATCGCCCAATCAGTGAACGCGGCACCTCGCCAGCGCCGGCACTGGAGGCGGCCCAGCGGCCCGGCAACCAACGCCCAATGCCTTATGTGTTCCCTTCCTTCGTGTCTCTCGTGTTCCTTTGGATTGCGTCTTCTTCTCTTCAACTATATCCTTTACCATTCGGTTAGGATTATTTTTTGGTGGATTCACGTTCTCACAATTGTTCATTTCCTATACAAATTAGTTTCATCGACACCTCACGTCTTGGTTTGCTAGATGTACGAGATATTCTACTATCTATTTCCCTTCCTTTATTCCATAGCTCAAATTTAAAGAGAACTAATGTTTGTTACGAAACAAGATCGGTTTCATTTGAGTGAAAGAAAGGACCGAACCGACTTTTCGGTTCACTGAAGCCTCGGTTAGTAGTTCCACGAATGACCGATTGGTCATGAATATTTGAAAACCTAATTTCTCAAAAACCCGAGGAACCAGACTGGTTGGTTTGGTTAGGACGAACGCACACACCTAGCTACGGGTCCATAGCTAGTAGCTAGATGGCTTCTTCTCTGTCTTTGATCTTCAATACAATGTTCTCCTCGATGTTCTTGGCGATAGAGGCAAAGGTGTCCCATCTGTCAATGAGAAGGTGATTATCGTTTTCTGTGAGAGTGATGATCCGACTATGAACGTGTGAGACATCGCGCCTTAGCAATCGCTAAACCAACTTCCGAGGGTTATTGACCACGCCGGAGCATGATGAACCTGACCACAAAGGTATATTTCCTGGAAGCAAATGAAGAACAAGCAAGAAACTAAGATTGCAATCTGGATATTGTGAATATAAGATGAAAGCTTTATTGATCAAGGTGGGGTTCTATGACATCTTGGTCTGGTCGTTGAAAACAAACGAAGCATGCAAAGTTGCAGCTATGGCGAACTTTTCACCTAAACAAAACCTAAAGTCTAAACGACACCCAAAGGGCTGTATATATGGAGGAAGAGGGGGGAATTTCATGGCCCCTTGGAGGAGGGGTCCGCAACCAACCCTAACTCTATTTCCCCATACATATGGACTCTAAAAATAGCCTATACTTTAGTATTTCGAAATTACATGGCCCTGGCCCAATAATAAGGTGATGCAACACTTATAATAGCCTCTGGACGACATTTATGAAGTGGCATCTTGCATATTTCGTCCAAGGCTTCATGCACTCATTATGGTGGCTTCAAAGTCCCGAAATCATCACCTATAACTCTGTTCTTGTTCCCCTTGTTCATTCCATCATCTCCATGCTTGATCTTGCTCTAATGTTCATCCTTCTTGTCCAAGCTAGGCCCTTCATTTGTAAGCAAGACAAATGTATCCAATTTAGGCAGCATCATATTATCATGAACATTATAATCATTACCAAGAAACAAAAGTACCTGATAATTTAATTGGCATGTGCAAGCTCTTGTAATTGGTCCAGTATGTGTAGCAGCAGGGGCTGTGGGTGTAACAATGGTATTGATATGCTCATCATCATTCCCTTCTTGAAATGAAGTCGTCCTCGACGGAAGCTCATCTTCCTCGGCCAAATAAGGCTTCAAATCTGCAATGCTAAAAGTGGGACTAACCCCAAAATCTACACGCAGCTCAAGTTTATATGAATTATCATTTATTTTCTCTAAAACCTTAAAAGGACCATAAACACATGGCATTAGCTTTGATTTGTCCAAATTAGGAAATCTATCCTTACACGAATGTAATCAAACAAGATCTCCAGGTGCAAACACAACATGTTTTCTACCCTTATCTCCAGCAAGTTTATATTTAGCATTCACACGTCAATGTTTTTATTAGTTAGCTCATGTGACGCCCCAAGACCGATGCTTCTGATGCCTTCCATGTTTTTTGAGTTTCGTCGGGTGATTTGTTTTGTCTGTTGCATCCATCTTTGCATCATGTGCATTGCATCATGTTATCATGCCATCATGTCATTAATCTTTGCAACTCAAATAAATAAACCGTATGGATCTTTGGTCCAGTTAAATCGAGGGATATTCACAATGGTGATTTCTCTTTAGAACATATACTGCCAATATTATTAGGGAGCTATAAAATTATATTCCCATAATTTGGAATCACCCATAAACACACTTGCAAATAATCACATGCCTTTTTCCGCTTCAAGTTTGGTCCCCAAACTTTTCCTGTAAATCCTTTCGTCACTTTCCCAAGGTTCCTCCAAAAATTTCAACATTTTTAGACACTTCAAAAACCAAATCCTAGTTCAAACCCAGTTGAGTGAAATTCAAATGAGTTTGAATTTACGTCTTCCAATCATGGCCATTTCTATTTTCTCGGACCAAGCATAATTTTATGAGTCCAAAAAAACAACCCCATGCCCAAGTTCCTTCTCTAATCTTTCCTATCTCTCTTTTATTTTTTTCTGCTATTAGAAAATAAGAGAGAGAGAGAGAGAGAGAGAGAGTAGTTCAGCCGAGAAGGCCTCCTGGCCTTTTTCCCTCCCCGCAGTCATCTAGGCCGGCCCAGTCCCCAGCCCTCTAGGCCCGGCCAGCTCCCGAAACCTAGCCTCATCTCCTCTCGACCCCATCTCCCTTCGTTCTCCTCCGGCACACACCTACAGACAGAGAGGAGTGAGAGCTCCACATGCCCGATCCCTTCTCTCCCTCGACCCCCTTGTCCCGGTGTCCGCACATCCTTCCCACCGGCCGCCTTTGCCGCCGACCTGCTGGCGCTCGCCCTCCGGCTTCTCTTCCTCGCATCGACCCCGCGCCCGATCTCCTCTGTCCGTCGACGAGTCCATTTCCGCGGTGCCCCTTCATCATGCGCGACCCGCACGGCCGCTGGCCATGGAGGCCATCGTGTTGGCCCGCAACTTTACCCGCGCTGTCATGCCTTGCTGCCGTTGTTGCTTTGTACGACCACCGACGACCTCTGTCGAGCTCACCCCGCCGCCTCCGCCCTACTCCGGCCAGATCCAGCTGGCCCCGTCCTCCTCCGTTTGGGAACTCGCCGTTCCCCTTGTCCTGTCGCCGGAGTTCACGCCCAAGGCCACTGCAACCTCACCGTCGGCCATGTCCTTGCCTTCCTGTACTACTGTTGCAGGAGCCAAGGACACCGCTGCACATGTACATCATGCCGTGTTCATTGCATGCCAAGACCGCCCCGTGGATTTTGCCAAGTACAACTACAAACCCGAAGAACTCGGATGCATCATGTCCCTGAGGAGACCCGTTTTTTGTCAAGATCAACTACATCATGACGCGTTAAGTACCTCTACCGCTCTCTTCGGAATACCAAGAACGCCAAGTACCTCGACGTCCGGCGCCTAGAACGACTACCGACGCCGAAGACCCATGAACCAATAATGTCAAGTTTGACTACCGTCGACGTGCACTTCACCAAGTACCACACCGTTTTTGGAAGAACCATGAACATCAAGTTCTCTGCCATGAACGGTTACAGTGTTGTGGATCCGGCAAGTACCCTCTCCGGATCGCCATGTTCGACTACCGATGACATATACCACTACCATCGCCGAGATCGCGAGAACCTCTACTTCCTCTTTGAAACGTGTACGACTTCCGTCGCCGAAGACCCGTGTACCACTACTTCCCTCTATGAACCCGAACCGCCCCGATTGCACGCTTCAAAGGTATAACCACCGGGATGACCGCCCGTGGACCGAAAGCATGTGTTGTATGAAATGCTCGCGTTTGCATCGTGTCCGCGATGCCCTTGCATGTTCCTCCTCGTTTGCCATGCCATCGAACCGTGGGAACCCAGTTATTGGGATCACTCCCCGTCACTCTTGCATGTTCTGCAGACTTGTTCTTTTTCACCGACATCTCAATCGAGTTACCGGAACCGGAACATTGCCGTGGCACCATTTTCGTTATCGTAGCTGTGACACCCTTTCTTTCCACCACGGTGACAAATGCTTCATAATGCTCATGTCAACATTTTCATAAAATTGCATATAACTTGTTCATGTCATCCGCATCATGATAATAACATTTAAAATGTTTAAAATTGTTGTTGCATTAAATTTACCAGAATTATTGTTTGATGTTTCTGGCCTCATTTAAAATGCCTAACTGTGTATTCTACTTATGCTTCACCTCTTGCCATGTTTAATAACATTTAATATTGCTGGGTACATAAACGAGAGAGAACTAAATAATTGATGTGGTGTTTCGTCAACATGCATCTTATTACATGTTGAGCTCCACTTAACTTGTAGTTTTGCTTGTGCACTTTGCCATGCCATGCCTCATTAAACCGGACATGCATAATCCTTGGTTGTGCATCATGCCATGTTTATGCTTATGTGTTTAAAATGTTGCTTGCTTCTTTCTGGGTTGCTTCTCTTGTTAGCCTCAGTTTCGTTCCGGAGTTGTGAGGATTCGTTCGAATACGTCTGTTTGTCTTCTTCATGGACTCGTTCTTCTTCGTTGCGGGATCTCAGGCAAGATGACCATACCCTCGAAATCACTTCTATCTTTGCTTGCTAGTTGTTTGTTCTATCTCTATGTCACGCTACCTACCACTTGTTATATCATGCCTCCCATATTGCCATGTCAAGCCTCTAACCAACATTTCCTAGCAAACCGTTGTTTGGCTAAGTTACCACTGTGCTCAACCCCTATTATAACATTGTTAGTTGCAGGTGAAGCTGAAGTTTGTTCCATGTTGGAACATGGATATGTTGGGATATCACAATATATCTTATTTAATTAATGCATCTATATACTTGGTAAAGGGTGGAAGGCTCGGCCTTATGCCTGGTGTTTTGTTCCACTCTTGCCGCCCTAGTTTCCGTCATACCAGTGTTATGTTCCTTGATTTTGCGTTCCTAATGCGGTTGGGTGTTATGGGAACCCCTTGCCAGTTTGCTTTGAATAAAACTACTCCAGCAAGGACCAACCTTGGTTTTACATTTTCCTAACAACCTAAGCCTTTTCCCTTGGGTTTCCGGAGCCCGAGGGTCATCTTATTTTAGCCCCCGGGCTAGTGCTCCTCCGAGTGTTGGTCCAACCTAGAGCCACTTGCAGCGCCACCTCGAGGAAACTTGAGGGCTGGTTTTAGCTGTACGTAGTGTTCATCCGGTGTGCCTTGAGAATGAGATATGTGCAACTCCTATCGGGATTTGTCAGCACATCGGGCGGTTTTTGTGGTCTTGTTTTACCATTGTCGAAATGTCTTGTAACCGGGATTCCGAGACTGATCGGGTCTTTCCGGGAGAAGGAACATCCTTCGTTGCCCGTGAGAGCTTGTGATGGGCTAAGTTGGGACACCCCTACAAGGTATAAACTTTCGGGAGTCGTGCACGCGGTTATGTGGCAGATGGGAATTTGTTAATATCCGATTGTAGATAACTTGACACTTGACTTAATTAAAATGCATCAACCGTGTGTGTAGTCGTGATGGTCTCTTTTCGGCGGAGTCCGAGAAGTGAACACGGTCTTGTGTTATGCTTGAACGTAAGTAGTTTCAGGATCACTTCTTGATCACTTCTAGCTTCACGACCGTTGTGTTGCTTCTCTTCTCTCTCTTATTTGCGTATGTTAGCCACCATATATTGCTTAGTGCTTGCTGCAGCTCCACCTCATTACCTTATCCTACCCATAAGATTAAATAGTCTTGATCTCGCGGGTGTGAGATTGCTGAGTCCTCGTGACTCGTGGATACTTCCAAACAGTTGCAGGTGCCGATGATACCAGTGTAGGTGGCATAACCCAGCTGAAGTGGGAGCTCGATGCAGATCTTGATCATTGTTTTGTTTCGTTTCCTATTGCTCAGTAGTGGAGCCCAGTTGGGACGATCGGGGATCTAGCTTTTGGGGTTGTCTTCTTTTATTTTGGTTCCGTAGTCAGACCTTGATTGTACTCTGGATGATGTATGTTTAACTTGTTATTTGTGTGAATTAGTGATAGTAAGCCAACTCATTATCCCTTTCTTATTCAGTACATGGGATTGTGTGAAGATTACCCCACTTGCGACTAAACCACCATGATGTTATGCCTCTAAGTCGTGCCTCAACACGTGGGAGATATAGCCGCATCGTGGGTGTTACAGCTCATGGATTTTCAAGATCAATTCACCACGTTCTTTAGCATCAAAATTAACCTTCTCCGAAGATGGAAGAGGCAATAAATCAATAGTTGCACGAGGTAGGAAACCATATACAATTTCAAAAGGGCATATCTGTCGGTGTTCTAGGACCGGGGGTGCCCAGACTTGCCTACCTGCGGGCTTGAGCGTGACTCCACCAACGGCCTGGTATGGCCCATCTTCAGCAGCAGCAGCTCAAGATCCTCCTGAGGGGCCAAGCCTCGTGAGGCTGATGATGCCAAGACCTCCCTGGGGGCAACCTCACTAGGCTGGCTCCCGAGGAGCAGAGATCTCTATGCAGGGGGCACCTTGCAAAGATTCACGTGATGTGAGCCATGATGACCAAGGCTAGGCGGGCGCCAGCAGGCGCAGTGCGCCACTTTCCTCTTTCATGCTAAAGAGGCAGGCACAGGAGAGGAGTCCTGAGGCATCAAGCAAAGGTTTCCATATCGGTGCAACAAGACCAAGACCAGCAGGACGGAGGTCACCATGAAGCCCACTACAACGTCACCACCAGAGCCTTTGGCAGGCGAAGACCACCTTTTATCAGGACAGCTCATACCAGTTGTCTCCCTTCAAACTTGGTCATTGTGGGATCCCTTCCTGCCTAACATTTGGGGAAGAGGACTAGGGCCTATATAAATAGGACTAGCCACCACCTTGGGGAAGGGGAGACTCATTTTGGATCGGATCCATTCCATCTCGCACCCATCAACTCACCGAGCTCAAGAACACCTCTCCTCCTGAGGTTGTTCGTCCATTGTACTAGTTCATCCTTAGCCCATGAGGCGATCCACCAACACCACACTGGAGTAGGGTATTACACCGCAAGGTGGCCCGAACCAGTATAAACCCTGCTGTCTCTTGTTCCTTGGGTTCGTCGAGCTAGGCCGTGAGATCGTTGAGCGAGCGAGCTAGGGAGAGAGTGTTCTTCGTGTGCACCCCAGAGTTCGAACCTCAAGGGTTAGCCGGAACCCGCAATCCGATAATATCTTAGTAGTAGAATGCAACGAACGATTATAAGCAAATTCAATATGAGGCAAGCATTCTTCCCACATTTTCTTATTATTCTTCAAAACAACCCTAAGCATAGTAGACAATGTTCTATTGACTACTTCAGTTTGTCCATCAGTTTGGGGGTGACAAGTAGTACTAAAAAGGGGTTTAGTCCCCAACTTAGCCCATAAACATCTCCAAAAGTGGCTAAGAAATTTAATATCACGATCTGAAACAATAGTATTTGGCACACCATGCAAGCAAATAATTTCATGAAAGAACAAATCAGCAACATTAGCAGCATCATCGCTTTTATGACATGGTATTGTCCGTGTTCTGGGAACGGGTGTCCCCAGACTTGCCTCCCTGCGGCCCACAGCGTGGCTTTGCTAGCAGGCCTGTATGGCCCATCTTCATCAACGAGGCACTCAAGACTCTCGCGAGGGGCCAAGCCTCGCGAGGCGGACGATGCAAGACCTCCTTAGGAGCGGCCTCACCAGGCTGGCTCATGAAGGGTGGAGAGTTCAAGGCCAGGCAAACCTCGCGAGGTTCTCGTGACGTGAGCCATGACAATCGAGACCAGACGGGCGCCAGGCGGGCGCCAGCGCGCGCAACGTCCTTGTTTCCTCTTTGGTGCTAAGGGGGCAAGCGTAGGTGCAGAGTACCGAGGCATCAAGGAATGGTTTCCATATTGGTGCAACGAGACCAAGACCGGAAGGACAACAAGACGGAAGTCACCGTGGAGCCCAAGACGGCGTCACCACCAGAGCCTTTGGCAAGCGAAGACCACTTTTGTCAGGATAGCTTGTACTAGCTGTCCCCTTTCAAATTGGCCGTTGTTGGCTCCCTTCCCACTCAATATTTGGGGAGAGGACCAGGGCCTCTATAAATAGGACTAGCCACCACCCTAGCTAGGGGGGAGATCGGAGATTGGAGCCACCACATCCTTGGCCACCAAGCACAAGAACACCTCAACCTCAGGAGGCTGTTCTTCCCCTTGTACTGTTCATCCTCAACCCAAGAGGCAATCCACCACCACCACACTGGAGTAGGGTATTACACCACAACGGTGGCCCGAACCAGTATAAATCTTGTGTCTTTGCGTTGTGAGTTCGTCTAGTTAGTTCGTAAGATCTTAGCTGAGCTAGAACATGGATCAGTAGGGGGGAGATCTTCACGCGCACCCCAGTGCTCGAACCATAAGGGTATTGCCGGAACCCGTGATCCGACATTTGGCACGCCAGGTAGGGGTGTGCCGGAGCCTCTTCCCCACCAGTCGATCCGCCGACGCTCCGCGGTTCCTATGTCTGGTGACCCGAGGCCTGACGATGACCGCTAGGTAGCCTGGCCCGCCCGGGCGGCGCCGCCTGCCCAGGAAGACCTCAACCCCACGTCTCAGGCGGCGTGTGCACCACCAAACACATCGGGGAATGGGCGGCGCGATCACTCACCCTCTACTCTTACTCCCCGACAGACGCGAGCTACTGCAAGGGCCGCAAGCCAAGCCGCCGCAAACCAGGAGGGAGCAGGCGAACATGCGGGCCACGCTCACAGTGGCATGGGAGCTGCTGCGGTGCCGACTGATGGAGAGCGGCCGGGATGTACTGCTGGAATGCGTTGCCGAGATAGTGGACGCGGCGGCCACGGGAGCACCGCCTTTCTGCTACCAGCTCATGCCCCAGGTGGCGGCAGGATCCCACGGCAGGCCTCGCCGTGCCCGCGTACTCCCAAGTGCGCCCGGGGTCTTCATCGACATCAGCCCGATCCATGGTGGAGGGCGCCCCCTCGCACCCGCGCCACCTCAGATGGGTGCGGTATGAGCATCATAGCACACGGCCCCATCGGAGCACCGCCCCGCCATCCTCGGAACAGCGCGGCAGGCCGAGTGACATGGAGCGTGGGGCACATCGGCGAGGTCTTCGGGGAAGCGGCCTCGGAGGCCTACGTGCCCCGCATGATGGACCAGGAGTACACGCCGGAGGATGACCCCGAATCGTTCCTCGGGCCAGGATGGGAAGAGGAGGCGTTAGGAGCTGAAGCCTTCTAGGAGCCGCCAGAGAGTCCCACCGGCCACGCCGTCGACAACAGATGCAGGGTACCACTAATCCCTCGTTGACAAGCTTACGCTAACCATGAGTCATAGATGAACCAGGTCACGATGCCAGGTGATGGTTCCGGCACGGTGATGCCCGCCCCATCAGGAGAGACTCACTGGGGGCTGCATGGGAGGGGCCAGGAGCAAGGCTCCTCCCTGCATCACACGGAGTAAGGCAACACCCATAGGTAGGCCCTCTGCCGGGGTGGCGCCGGCGACCTTTCCCCCGACAGAGGACCCGTGGTCACCGAGGGCGCCGCTGGCGTCCCCTCTTCCCTCGTTGGGCCGTCCTGGTTTCCGGTCGTCCCAGCGGTGGTAGGAGGAGGCGCAAGGCGGGGCCCTCATCAAGCTATATGAAGTAAGGCTCATGCCTGTGAAGATCGCCTCCCGTGAAACTCTCACGTAATAATGAGTGGGGCTGTACACGCCCCGGAGCCTTCGGAGAGCCGCCCTCGGGCCTCGGGGGCTCCCTCCCACGCCCAGTGGTAGCACTTAGCTCCGCGCTGGTGAGAAGACGTCGAAGACTAGACTAGGCGCCAGACGTGGCCGTTTGCTTTGGATCTTTTTTCTGTAACCATGCCTTCTGGATTTGGATTTAAGTTGAAGTTGAATTTTCATTTGATGCGCGCGGGGGGATGCCTTTTCTCGTTTGAGCTATTTCTCGTAGTTTGGTTCTTGCCTTGTTTCGGAGTTCGCGCCTGTCGCTCCCCCTCGCGAGCCGTGCTGGGCATGAAGCACATGAGCCACGCACATATTGCGTCGCGGCTGGTGCTCGCTTATCATGCGGCCCCCTCGGGCGTGTCAATGAATTCCTCAGGAGCTTCTCAGGAACCCACAATCTCTTGAGCCGGTTTTGGGCTCGTCCAGGCTAAGGTAAACCGCAACAGCAGCCTTGCCCCAGCATACACTACTAGGGAAAACCTTATACACAGAATCTTAGCAGCAGCTCGGCATAAAAACAGGCGCTGCTGCTAAGTAGTAGCAGCGCGGCTACGGAAAGCTCGCTACTGGTGCAAACTTAGCAGTAGCGCGTGACGCTTAAACTGCGCTGCTACAAAAATCCACCAACAGTACACAACGACATTAGTTTACCAGTAGCGCGGCGCCAGGGAGCGCGCTGCTGCTAATGCCATAGTAGCAGCGCACTTTTTTGTCACCACGCTGCTGCTAATTTTGAAATTGTGCACAGGGTTGGCCCGTTTAGCAGTAGCGCGTGACAGGAAAATGCGCTGTTGCTACTCTCTTAGCAGCAGCGCACTTTCTCTCCCGCGCTACTGCTAAGACGCAGCACCCACCACCTTTTCCACCTCCCCTCCCCATCTCCTCTCCTCCCTTTCCCCTACCTCCCACATCCTCCCTCTCTCACTCTTTTTCTTCTTCCTCAATACTTCTCCCCCCATTACTCTGCCTCTTCTACCTACCTTTCTCTCTCTTCATTACTCCTAGATGTAACTACATCACCTCCATTAATTCATCTCCTTTCTCTTTTTCCTCCCCCCTCCACTAGTTGAAGTTGTCTCCTCCCAAATTAGCTAGCTAGGTAGATGTAGCATTTAGTTAAGTGACCTATTTGCCCCCTAACTAGATCTTTCTTTGTCAAGAAGAGCTTTGTGCACTTTTGACCTCCCTACATCATCATCTCCACCGTGTGCTCGATCTCGAGATAGACGTGTGATTAATATTTCATGCTTTTGCAAAATGGAAATATATGTTCCTATTTTGTATACACACTTAATTAGCCATTATTATGCATGGGTCCAATGATGTAATATATATATGTTCCTATTTTGTATACACACTTAGCCATTATTATGCAAGGGTCCAATGATGTAATATATATGTTCCTATTATGCTGAGGAAAAGAAAAAAGGGAAACTGGTTATAGCAGTAGCGCTTTAGTGAAAAAGAGCTACAACTAGTCAAGGTAGCAGTAGCGGTTTCTGCAGAAAATCGCTATAGCTGCTCGTAATAGTAGTAGCGCCTTTCGTGTAAACGCACTACTGCTACGTCCACTTAACCCAAAATTCTCCCTCTCCCTGCTTCATCCCACCTCTTTTCCCCCAAATCCCCACTCTCTCTTCCCCGGCCCCGTCGCACCGTCGCGCCCGCCCCCGACCCTGCCGCCCCCGACCCCGGCGCGCTCGCCCCCTACCCCGCCGCCCCTGACCAAGGCGCGCTCGCCCCCGACCCGTCGGCCCTCGCCTCCCTCCTCTGCTTCCTCCCCTCCCAACCTCGGCCATCGTCGGGCCTGCCTCCTCGCCCTGCACCCTCTGTAAACCACCCCCCCTCTCTCTCTGCTAGCTAGGGTTAATTTACTTAGGTTTTAGTTATGTTAATTAGGTTATCTATATAGTTATGAATTTAGATAGGTTTCAAAATTTGTTGAATTTATATGCAAATTTGAACTGGACATGTGATATGCGGATATGTCATGTTTTGGACATGTCATGTTTTGGTAAATGATCCGAGTTTCCTATGTTACGCCAGAATGTTGATTCATTTACGTTCCGGTGAATTTCAGGCGCTCGATATGTCCATTTTTAGCAAAGGTCATGACGAAATTTCCCGTGAATAAAGGCATGATTTGTGCTACATAGTTGGCATATCGAGTGCTGGCACATATATTTCTTTTTTATCTCATTTCTCATTTATTCATACTTTTAGAAACAAATGAGGACACTTAATCATAGGAAACATGTCGAACAACGAAGAAACTGGGCCTTCTGACCAAGATGCAGACGAGATGGATTATGAGGGTGAACAAGACTACCTCGACTTTTTGACTGCTAAGCAAGGTTTGCATGTCCGCCTCGATGATGGTACTGGCGCCGACACCGACACCGAAGGAAGGGTCTAGAAGGTGTGCCCAAGAAAAAGGAGAGAAAGAGATCGGGGAAGATAGCTGCCTCCAAACAAGTCAGACCACATAGCAGCCAAACGATGCATTCTGAAGAGTGTGTACTCGTTAAAAGTGCGGCCATGTTCCATCTCACGGGCGAGCCGATGCTACCGCCGAAACCGCTGGAGGCACTATCAGGGGATCTCAGGAGACTGCACGACCATGTGCTGTCGACTGAGAAAATCCTACTAGCCTCAAAGCATCCAGGATATCCGACATACGCGGCTCGTGTCCCTGAGGGGAAGTGCTACGTCGAGACATGGCCCGGGAGGTGTTCTTCCTGCGGTTTGACCATATCTTTGAGATGTTTCTGACAAGGCGGCTCGATTTTACAATTGTCCACCTTTTTGCACTACATATGAGCTCTGTCATGAACAGTGAAGAAGTCTCGCAAATCTGTGTGGCGGATCCGTACTACATGCACGAGTCTTTCTTGAGTCTCGGCGACTTTGAGCGTGAAACTGCTAGGGACTACCTCCAAAACTTCATGGTACAGAATAAGGACCGGGAAATTGTCCTAGTGCCTTATCATCCAAAGTAAGTCAGTTTCGAACAACCCTTTCATACATTTCAATCATTCCTTCTCTCTCTATGGGGAATAATTTGAGGTGTCTTTTCCCCGCAGCAACGGGCGCGCCGTCCTTATCATTCTTTATCCGCAAGTCTCCCACGCCGTGTATTTTGACCCTTTGAGAGACTACGAGAAAAAAGACTACACCCACATAATGAATATTCTAGATGATGCTCTCCAAGGCTTCAGCTTTAGAGGTGGCCACATGCAGATCAGGAAACAAAGGAACAAGAAGATGGGTCTCGCGCATAAAACTAACTTCTCCTGCATCCAAGTCCCAAAACCAAGCAAGAAGGATGGATTGTACATCCTCCATATCATGATTCAGTTCAACACGGATCACCAAAAGCTTCACATGAGAAGCAGAAATGATGATCATATCCACAAGTGGCTAGAATCTCATGGAGAAGCGGATTATAAACTTAGAGATGACTTCTTTCGCATCCAAAGTGACATTGCGATGATCATCATGAAAGAAGTCGTCGATGAGAAGGGGATATTCCACCACGGCCCTATATCGCGAGCTGACATCCGAACTCGCATAGGCATGCAACGTCTAGACCTCACGCCGTTCAAGAAGCTAGGGTCCATCCTCGATGATATGGAAGGATGGAACTTCTAGTGATTTATGATGCCGATGATGATGATATGTGTCGGTTGAACTTGTATACTATTTATAGCGATGCAACTTTGTGATGTCCACGATCCCTGCCGAACTTGCGTAACGCTACTTTGTTAGTTTGCATACGATGACCTGCGTACCACTAGTTAATTAATTTGCATACTATATGTTGCATCTAGTTGCTAACCCTTTCTTTTTCGGTGTTCTCTAGTATATTTTGTTGCATATATATGATTGTACATCCTCTTCATGAACATGCATCTCTAACAGGTACCTAGTTTCTTGATGGCGAGATGGAACTGCTATGTCGTGTACAAAGAGAAGGTTCCGGGGGTGTACAATGAGTGGCATGAGTGTCAGGCGCAAGTGAATGGGTTCTCGGACGCCGGCCATAAAGGCTTCAAAAGCAGACAAGAAGGAGAAGCTTGTTACTTGAGGTTCACGCTAGCGCGAGAGAGGACTCGTAACCGCCATCTCATGTACTGCATAGTTCCGCCCTCACTCATAGTGATAGCTTTTCTCGCGTATACCTTTGTTTAGATGGATGACATTATAGTTGCAAGTATTCGAGACTTGCATGTATCGCTATTTTCGAGATGATGACAAGATACCACTTTGTGTTGGATGATGGTTATGACGAGACTATTTGTATATATATGCTATGATTACATTTGTGGTCTCGCAGGCATTTGTATGTGTATCGTGATGACATTTGTATGTGCTAAAGATTCTTCTATAAAGCCTGTTCAAATACAAAACAAATATGCCGAAAAAAACAAAAAACTACTAAATTTAGCAGTAGCGAGTGGAGAAAAGTTAGCAGCAGCGCGGTTGTAGCAGTAGCGTGCACAGGGGAAGCGCGCTATAGCTATTAGCAGCAGCGAGGTTCCTTTAAGCGCGTTGCTGCAACACTTGTGTAGCAGTAGCGCGGGTGGACCAGCGCTACTGCTATACGTTAGCTGTAGCGCCTTATTAGTAGCGCCGGCCCCCGCGCTACTAAAAGGCCAAAAACCCGCGCTGCTGCTAGGCTTTTCCCTAGTAGTGATATGTGAGCTTCTGAAGACGCATACCCAATTTGACACAGAAGGATAAAAAGCTGCGATTTGTTTACATGAGGGGCTCCCCCTCTCAAAATGCTCTTACAATCTTCCGGGGCCACACACAAGTTTTAACAGAGGAAACTGCAGGGAAACGTGGGATCAGCCGGATATGTCTTCTCCCTCTCCCTGCTTCATCCCGCCTCTTTTCCCCCAAATCCCCACTCTCTCTTCCCCGGCCCCGTCGCACCGTCGCGCCCGCTCCCGACCCCGCCGCCCCCGACCCCGGCGCACTCGCCCCCTACCCCGCCGCCCCTGACCAAGGCGCGCTCGCCCCCGACCCGTCGGCCCTCGCCTCCCTCCTCTGCTTCCTCCCCTCCCAACCTCGGCCGTCGTTGGGCCTGCCTCCTCGCCCTGCACCCTCTGTAAACCACCCCCCTCTCTCTCTGCTAGCTAGGGTTAATTTACTTAGGTTTTAGTTATGTTAATTAGGTTATCTATTTAGTTATGAATTTAGATAGGTTTCAAAATTTGTTGAATTTATATGCAAATTTGAACTGGACATGTGATATGTGGATATGTCATGTTTTGGACATGTCATGTTTTGGTAAATGATCCGAGTTTCCTATGTTACGCCGGAATGTTGATTCATTTACGTTCCGGTGAATTTCAGGCGCTCGATATGTCCATTTTTAGCAAAGGTCATGCCGAAATTTCCCGTGAATAAAGGCATGATTTGTGCTACATAGTTGGCATATCGAGTGCTGGCACATATATTTCTTTTTTATCTCATTTCTCACTTATTCATACTTTTAGAAATAAATGAGGACACTTAATTTGAGGAAACATGTCGAACAACGAAGAAACTGGGCCTTCTGACCAAGATGCAGACGAGATGGATTATGAGGGTGAACAAGACTACCTCGACTTTTTGACTGCTAAGCAAGGTTTGCATGTCCGCCTCGATGATGGTACTGGCGCCGACACCGACACCGAAGGAAGGGTCTAGAAGGTGTGCCCAAGAAAAAGGAGAGAAAGAGATCGGGGAAGATAGCTGCCTCCAAACAAGTCAGACCACATAGCAGCCAAACGATGCATTCTGAAGAGTGTGTACTCGTTAAAAGTGCGGCCATGTTCCATCTCACGGGCGAGCCGATGCTACCGCCGAAACCGCTGGAGGCACTATCAGGGGATCTCAGGAGACTGCACGACCATGTGCTGTCGACTGAGAAAAGCCTACTAGCCTCAAAGCATCCAGGCTATCCGACATACGCGGCTCGTGTCCCTGAGGGGAAGTGCTACGTCGAGACACGGCCCGGGAGGTGTTCTTCCTGCGGTTTGACCATATCTTTGAGATGTTTCTGACAAGGCGGCTCGATTTTACAATTGTCCACCTTTTTGCGCTACATATGAGCTCTGTCATGAACAGTGAAGAAGTCTCGCAAATCTGTGTGGCGGATCCGTACTACATGCACGAGTCTTTCTTGAGTCTCGGCGACTTTGAGCGTGAAACTGCTAGGGACTACCTCCAAAACTTCATGGTACAGAATAAGGACCGGGAAATTGTCCTAGTGCCTTATCATCCAAAGTAAGTCAGTTTCGAACAACCCTTTCATACATTTCAATCATTCCTTCTCTCTCTATGGGGAATAATTTGAGGTGTCTTTTCCCCGCAGCAACGGGCGCGCCGTCCTTATCATTCTTTATCCGCAAGTCTCCCACGCCGTGTATTTTGACCCTTCGAGAGACTACGAGAAAAAAGACTACACCCACATAATGAATATTCTAGATGATGCTCTCCAAGGCTTCAGCTTTAGAGGTGGCCACATGCAGATCAGGAAACAAAGGAACAAGAAGATGGGTCTCGCGCATAAAACTAACTTCTCCTGCATCCAAGTCCCAAAACCAAGCAAGAAGGATGGATTGTACATCCTCCATATCATGATTCAGTTCAACACGGATCACCAAAAGCTTCACATGAGAAGCAGAAATGATGATCATATCCACAAGTGGCTAGAATCTCATGGAGAAGCGGATTATAAACTTAGAGATGACTTCTTTCGCATCCAAAGCGACATTGCGATGATCATCATGAAAGAAGTCGTCGATGAGAAGGGGATATTCCACCACGGCCCTATATCGCGAGCTGACATCCGAACTCGCATAGGCATGCAACGTCTAGACCTCACGCCGTTCAAGAAGCTAGGGTCCATCCTCGATGATATGGAAGGATGGAACTTCTAGTGATTTATGATGCCGATGATGATGATATGTGTCGGTTGAACTTGTATACTATTTATAGCGATGCAACTTTGTGATGTCCACGATCCCTGCCGAACTTGCGTAACGCTACTTTGTTAGTTTGCATACGATGACCTGCATACCACTAGTTAATTAATTTGCGTACTATATGTTGCATCTAGTTGCTAACCCTTTCTTTTTCGGTGTTCTCTAGTATATTTTGTTGCATATATATGATTGTACATCCTCTTCATGAACATGCATCTCTAACAGGTACCTAGTTTCTTGATGGCGAGATGGAACTGCTATGTCGTGTACAAAGAGAAGGTTCCGGGGGTGTACAATGAGTGGCATGAGTGTCAGGAGCAAGTGAATGGGTTCTCGGACGCCGGCCATAAAGGCTTCAAAAGCAGACAAGAAGGAGAAGCTTGTTACTTGAGGTTCACGCTAGCGCGAGAGAGGACTCGTAACCGCCATCTCATGTACTGCATAGTTCCGCCCTCACTCATAGTGATAGCTTTTCTCGCGTATACCTTTGTTTAGATGGATGACATTATAGTTGCAAGTATTCGAGACTTGCATGTATCGCTATTTTCGAGATGATGACAAGATACCACTTTGTGTTGGATGATGGTTATGACGAGACTATTTGTATGTATATGCTATGATTACATTTGTGGTCTCGCAGGCATTTGTATGTGTATCGTGATGACATTTGTATGTGCTAAAGATTCTTCTATAAAGCCTGTTCAAATACAAAACAAATATGCTGAAAAAAACAAAAAACTACTAAATTTAGCAGTAGCGAGTGGAGAAAAGTTAGCAGCAGCGTGGTTGTAGCAGTAGCGTGCATAGGGGAAGCGCGCTATAGCTATTAGCAGCAGCGAGGTTCCTTTAAGCGCGCTGCTGCAACACTTGTGTAGCAGTAGCGCGGGTGGACCAGCGCTACTGCTATACGTTACCTGTAGCGCCTTATTAGTAGCGCCGGCCCCCGCGCTACTAAAAGGCCAAAAACCCGCGCTGCTGCTAGGCTTTTCCCTAGTAGTGATATGTGAGCTTCTGAAGACGCATACCCAATTTGACACAGAAGGATAAAAAGCTGCGATTTGTTTACATGAGGGGCTCCCCCTCTCAAAATGCTCTTACAATCTTCCGGGGCCACACACAAGTTTTCACAGGGTAAACTGCAGGGAAACGTGGGATCAGCCGGATATGTCTTCTCCCTCTCCCTGCTTCATCCCGCCTCTTTTCCCCCAAATCCCCACTCTCTCTTCCCCGGCCCCGTCGCACCATCGCGCCCGCCCCCGACCCCGCTGCCCCCGACCCCGACGCGCTCGCCCCCTACCCCGCCGCCCCTGACCAAGGCACGCTCGCCCCCGACCCATCGGCCCTCGCCTCCCTCCTCTGCTTCCTCCCCTCCCAACCTCGGCCGTCATTGGGCCTGCCTCCTCGCCCTGCACCCTCTGTAGACCACCCCCCCTCTCTCTCTCTTCTAGCTAGGGTTAATTTACTTAGGTGTTAGTTATGTTAATTAGGTTATCTATTTAGTTATGAATTTAGATAGGTTTCAAAATTTGTTGAATTTATATGCAAATTTGAACTGGACATGTGATATGTGGATATGTCATGTTTTGGACATGTCATGTTTTGGTAAATGATCCGAGTTTCCTATGTTACGCCGGAATGTTGATTCATTTATGTTCCGGTGAATTTCAGGCGCTCGATATGTCCATTTTTAGCAAAGGTCATGCCGAAATTTCCCGTGAATAAAGGCATGATTTGTGCTACATAGTTGGCATATCGAGTGCTGGCACATATATTTCTTTTTTATCTCATTTCTCATTTATTCATACTTTTAGAAATAAATGAGGACACTTAATCATAGGAAACATGTCGAACAACGAAGAAACTGGGCCTTCTGACCAAGATGCAGACGAGATGGATTATGAGGGTGAACAAGACTACCTCGACTTTTTGACTGCTAAGCAAGGTTTGCATGTCCGCCTCGATGATGGTACTGGCGCCGACACCGACACCTAAGGAAGGGTCTAGAAGGTGTGCCCAAGAAAAAGGAGAGAAAGAGATCGGGGAAGATAGCTGCCTCCAAACAAGTCAGACCACATAGCAGCCAAACGATGCATTCTGAAGAGTGTGTACTCGTTAAAAGTGCGGCCATGTTCCATCTCACGGGCGAGCCGATGCTACCGCCGAAACCGCTGGAGGCACTATCAGGGGATCTCAGGAGACTGCACGACCATGTGCTGTCGACTGAGAAAAGCCTACTAGCCTCAAAGCATCCAGGATATCCGACATACGCGGCTCGTGTCCCTGAGGAGAAGTGCTACGTCGAGACACGGCCCGGGAGGTGTTCTTCCTGCGGTTTGACCATATCTTTGAGATGTTTCTCACAAGGCGGCTCGATTTTACAATTGTCCACCTTTTTGTGCTACATATGAGCTCTGTCATGAACAGTGAAGAAGTCTCGCAAATCTGTGTGGCGGATCCGTACTACATGCACGAGTCTTTCTTGAGTCTCGGCGACTTTGAGCGTGAAACTGCTAGGGACTACCTCCAAAACTTCATGGTACAGAATAAGGACCGGGAAATTGTCCTAGTGCCTTATCATCCAAAGTAAGTCAGTTTCGAACAACCCTTTCATACATTTCAATCATTCCTTCTCTCTCTATGGGGAATAATTTGAGGTGTCTTTTCCCCGCAGCAACGGGCGCGCCGTCCTTATCATTCTTTATCCGCAAGTCTCCCACGCCGTGTATTTTGACCCTTTGAGAGACTACGAGAAAAAAGACTACACCCACATAATGAATATTCTAGATGATGCTCTCCAAGGCTTCAGCTTTAGAGGTGGCCACATGCAGATCAGGAAACAAAGGAACAAGAAGATGGGTCTCGCGCATAAAACTAACTTCTCCTGCATCCAAGTCCCAAAACCAAGCAAGAAGGATGGATTGTACATCCTCCATATCATGATTCAGTTCAACACGGATCACCAAAAGCTTCACATGAGAAGCAGAAATGATGATCATATCCACAAGTGGCTAGAATCTCATGGAGAAGCGGATTATAAACTTAGAGATGACTTCTTTCGCATCCAAAGTGACATTGCGATGATCATCATGAAAGCCTGTTCAAATACAAAACAAATATGCCGAAAAAAACAAAAAACTACTAAATTTTGCAGTAGCGAGTGGAGAAAAGTTAGCAGCAGCGCGGTTGTAGCAGTAGCGTGCACAGGGGAAGCGCGCTATAGCTATTAGCAGCAGCGAGGTTCCTTTAAGCGCGCTGCTGCAACACTTGTGTAGCAGTAGCGCGGGTGGACCAGCGCTACTGCTATACGTTAGCTGTAGCGCCTTATTAGTAGCGCCGGCCCCCGCGCTACTAAAAGGCCAAAAACCCGCGCTGCTGCTAGGCTTTTCCCTAGTAGTGATATGTGAGCTTCTGAAGACGCATACCCAATTTGACACAGAAAGATAAAAAGCTGCGATTTGTTTACATGAGGGGCTCCCCCTCTAAAAATGCTCTTACAATCTTCCGGGGCCACACACAAGTTTTCACAGGGTAAACTGCAGGGAAACGTGGGACGCGCCGAGGCCAGGGTGGTTGCGGCGGCCTCCTCTCGCCGCTCCACCTCGACCAACCCGTACTTGAGGGCAGCAGTTCTACCAGTGGCACCGGCTTCCATGAGCTTCAGCTTCAGGTCGTGCCTGCTCTCGAGATCCGCACGAGCCTCAGCCACCCGGCGGTCGACCTCCTCCTGGGCCCTGACATCGCGGGCGCCGATGTCGTCCACCGCCTGAGCAACCTGGCGCTCCCTCGTCTCTAGCCGTTCGAGTTCAAGGCTGCGCTCCACAGCTTCCAGCGCCTGCACCTCCTCGCGCTTCCGGATCTCTTCCTCCTCGGTGGGCGTCCCCCTCAACGACGCAAGGGCAGCCCTATGCGCCTCCACCTGCTAATCCAAGACAGCGCGCCAGGCTTGGAGCTCCCACGCGCGCTTCTCCGCGGCCTCACAATGGTGGTCATCTTCCCGAGCCTCTTCCAGAGATCGGGAGCAGGCCTCACAGGAGGCTGCGAGGGAAGCCTCAACCTTCACATTATCCTGCTCGCGCTGGTGGCGCCCGAGGTTGATGGCCACCTTCACCTGGTGCCACTCCTCCGCCAACCGAAGACCCTCAGCCTCAAGGCGCGCGTCGACACCCACAAGTTCTTCGTCGAGTGGGTTCATCGCACCCATAGCCTCCTAGAAGAGCTCACGACAAACAATGCTACGCCCGTGCTCGAACTCAAGTGCACGGCCCATCTCATCCTCCGCCACGGGGGCTGTGGGCGACGCTTGTAGCAGTGCGCCCCCTCTAAGCAGGGGGTTGGGGGCTGGCGCTGCCCTAGGCGCCAGCTGGGCCTCGCGAGGGTCCCAAACTAAATGGGTCCCGCTGCTTGAAGAAGACCCCAGGATCGAAGCCAACCAGCCATCATTCGTGCCCAGGGGAGGAGCCCTTGGCATGCTTGCTGTGCTCCGAACAAGGCCGTGAAGAAAAGACGGTGAAGGCGCAAGCTCAAGACACCTTGATGATGGGCCAACTCCCACGGTTGACCCCACGTTGTGGGCAGCGCATGAGCCAGCGGCGCTCGAGTTTGGCAGGGGAGAAGGGGCGAGAGGGAGCTGCTTCTCAGGAGATTTCGCGGCCTTGGCAGAAGGGGTCCTGAGGAGATAATTGCCAGGAAGGAAAGCAACACGCAGAAGATCACCAAGATGAGGTACTTACTCGTCAACGACGATATACTCCCTTCGTTTTAACGGCTCAAAGGTGCCGCTGCCGTAGCTCGGGGACACCTTCCTCTTGCGGAGTTCTTCGAAGTCCATGCAAAGCCGGCCGAAGGGCTGGACATGGCGGCCGACACGAGGCGCGGCTGGGGAAGTGCTTGGAGGGGCAGCCTCAGAAGCGCCAAGCTGTGGAGAGCTAGTCGGATCTTCCTCGCAGTGACTTGCCGAGGCCTCAAGAGCCCCGGCCCCTTCAACCGCCGCCCCAGGGAAAGAGTCACGAGACCCCGAGGTCGATGCCTCGAGAGCCCTGGGCGGCATCAGCATCTTGGCACCTTCACTATCGGCCCCCAGCGGTGCTCGCCCCCTGCACCAAAACTTGGGGTGAGCTCGACACCAACGTTGAGGAGAGGGACCATGACGATGGGGTTCTCACGGGGCCCCACGAGGCCAACTGGGCGCAGCCCCCAGTCTTGGAAGGAGGGCATCCGCTCCGCGAAGGTCATCTTGTTCGAGCAGCGGTACAAAACACAACTCTTCCTCGACAAGTCGTCTAGCAACGGGACGCCCGTCAGGACCTCAAGCATCGTTCGCCGCGCCTCAAGGGGGGAGCTTAGACTCCTGAAGTCTCATGTGGTCCTGGCTGCTGAGCAAGGCCCACATCGGCCGGGAGTGGCGCTGAAGCGGAGTGATTCGGCGTTGGACGAACTCCCTCACCACCATAGGCGCAGTCACGCCAAGGTCTTTGAGCCACCTCAACCTGAGCCAGACGGGGACAAGGCACGGATCGGCGAGTCTCCGGTGGCACCAACTGGATTTAGGAATGGCGAGCCCTGACGGAGGGGAGAGCTGGGGGCTGAGCACTCCGGCATCAACAAACACCCACCATGTCCGAAAATCGCTCGTGGATGGTGGAAGTTCTAAGTCGATCTCGTCATCGGCCATCGCAGCCACGGCTTGAAAGCTCAGGCATTCGGAGCTCTGCCGAGGATCGCTCAGGTGCAGCAAGAAGAAGTGGCGGAGAAGAGCCACGGAGGGAGCAATGCCTACCATGGCCACGCAGACGAAGGCGAAGATGGCAAGAAGGTTCACGGATTGTGGATCAAGGTGCAGCATGTGGATCTGATAATGGGAAAGCACTGCGTTGAGGAAGGCGGAGAAAGGAGGGACCAAGCCAGCCCAAAGGGCGTCGATGAAGAAAGGGACCTTAGTGGCCGCCCGGTCAATGCGAGTGCGAGATGCAGGCCAAGCCACCGTCTTTCCCCACTCATTGAAGCTGGAGGCAAGCATGGGACGCACCTTGCCCATGGCCTCATCGTTGAGCACCAGCGATCGGCCAACTGCGGGCTCGGCGGCCGGGGGCGCACTAGCCGAAGACAGAGGCTTCTACCCCTTATCCTCTTGCGTCGGTGCCATGGCGATGGGGCGAGCAGATCTAAGGTCAGATTGGAAAGAGGAGCAGAGTCTGGGGGGAAGCAGAGGAATTTAAGGAGGATGGCGCAAGAGATGGAAGAATAACCGTGTAGACCATGGTGGCCGTTAACCTTTGGCTTCGCCTCGAAGCCAAGCTCGAACTTGCCTTGGGCCCGGGGGCTACTGTCAGCGTTCTGGGAACAGGGGTCCCCAGACTTGCCTGCATGCGGCCCACGGCGTGGCTTTGCTAGCAGGCCTGTATGACCCATCTTCATCAATGAGGCAATCAAGACCCTCGCGAGGCGGATGACGCAGGACCTCCTCAGGAGCGGCCTCACCAGGCTGGCTCACGAGGGGCGGAGAGTTCTAGGCCAGGCAAACCTCGCGAGGTTCTCGTGACGTAAGCCATGACGATCGAGACCAGACGGGTGCTAGCGGGCGCTAGCGCTCGCAGCATCCTTGTTTCCTCTATGGTGCTAAGGGGGCAAGTGCAGGCGCAGAGTACCGAGGCATCAAGCAAATGTTTCCATATTGGTGCAACGAGACCAAGACCGGAAGGATGGCAAGATGGAGGTCGCCGTGGAGCCCAAGACGGCGTCACCACCAGAGCCTTTGGTAGGCGAAGACCACTTTTGTCAGGATAGCTTGTACTAGTTGTCCCCTTTCAAATTGGCCATTGTTGGCTCCCTTCCCGTTCAATATTTGGGGAGAGGACTAGGACCTCTATAAATAGGACTAGCCACGATCCTAGCTGGGGGGGGGAGATCGGAGATCAGAGATTGGAGCCACCACATCCTTGGCCACCAAGCACAAGAACACCTCAACCTCAGGAGGCTGTTCTCCCCCTTGTACTGTTCATCCTCAGCACAAGAGGCAATCCATCACCACCACACTAGAGTAGGGTATTACACCACAACGGTGGCCCGAACCAGTATAAATCTTGTGTCTTTTTGTTGTGAGTTCGTCGAGTTAGTTCGTAAGATCTTAGCTAAGCTAGAACATGGATCGGTAGGGGGGAGATCTTCGCGCGCACCCCAGTGTTCGAACCTTAAGGGTATTTCCGGAACCCGTGATCCGACAGGTATAACGTGTGCCATTTTCGAGAACCTATCCACGACAAGAAATGAGCTATCCCTCCCCTTCTTTGTTCGAGGTAAACCCAAACCAAAGTCCATAGATATATCCTCCCATGGAACACTAGGTACAGGCAAAGGCATATATAAACCATGAGGATTGAGTCGTAACTTAGCTTTTTTGACATGTAGTGCAGCAAGCAACAAAGTGCTCAACATCCCGTCTCATCTTTGGCCAAGAGAAATTTGTAGCAAGTATATCCCTCGTCTTCATCACGCCTAAGTGTCCCATTAATACTCCTCCACGCGCCTCCTGCAACAACAAAAGTTGAACAGAGCCAAATGGAATGCCTAGCTTGTTAGCACGAAACACAAATCCATCGTTAACGACGAACTTGTTCCATGTTCTCCCTTATTTACAATTCTGCAATACATATTTAAATTCAGGATCTGCACATATTGATCTTTGATGGTCTCCAAACCAAATATTTTAAAGTTAAGTTGTGAAAGCATAGTATAATGACAAGACAATTCATCAGCAATAACATTTTTATACCCTTCTAGTGTTTAATGACATATGGGAAAGTCTCAATGAATCCAACCCATTTAGCATGTCTACGGTTCAATTTTGCTTGACTTCTAGTATGCTTCAAAGATTCATGATCAGAAAGAATAACAAATTCTTTGGGCCATAAATAATGTTGCCATGTTTCCAAAGTCCGAACAAGAGCATATAATTCCTTATCATAAGTATAGTAATTCAGACTAGGCCCACTCAATTTTTCAGAAAAGTATGCAACAAGTTTACCATCTTGTAATAACATGCCTCCTAATCCAATTCCACTAGCATCACATTCAAGCTCAAAAGTCTTATTAAAATCAAGAAGTTGGAGTAGAGGAGCATGTGTCAATTTATCTTTCAATACCGTGAAGGCTTCTTCCTGTGCGGTGCACGAAACAAAAGGCACATCCTTCTTTGTAAGCTCATTGAGAGGTGCAGCAATGATGCTGAAATCTCTCACAAAACGGCTATGGAAACCAGCGAGGCCAAGGAATCTCTTTACTTGTGTGACCGTTTTGGGCTGGGGCCAACTCTCAATAGCTTCAACATTGGCTTTATCAACTTGAATTCCCTGTGGAGTAACAACATAGCCAAGAAAAGATACTTGGTTGGTGCAAAAGGTGCACTTCCCAAAGTTACCAAACAAACATGCATCACGTAGAGCAATAAAAACAACATGTAAATGTTCCAAATGTTCCTCCAAAGATCTGCTATAAATCAATATATCATCAAAGTAACTACCACAAATCGTCCAATGAAACCACGTAAAACTTTGTTCATTAATATCGTGTAAGTACTAGGTGCATTAGTTAACCCAAAAGGCATGACTAGCCACTCATATAATGCAAACTTAGTTTTAAATGTTGTTTTCCATTCATCTCCCAATTTCATACGAATTTGATGGTATCCACTACACAAATCAACTTTGAAGAATATTATAGAGCCACTCAATTCATCGAGCATATCATCTTGCCTAGGAATAGGATGACATAAACGAATAGTAATATTATTAATGCCTATACAATCAACACACATATGCGACGTACCATCCTTTTTTGGCACTAGTATAATAGGAACATCACAAGGACTAAGAGATTCGTGTATATAACCTTTGTCGAGGAGGTCCTATACTTGACGCATAATCTCCTTTGTCTCCTTTAGATTGGTACGGTATGGCGCATGGTTTGGCAGCGAAGCACCGGGAATTAAGTCAATCTTATGCTCAATCCCTCGAATAAGTGGTAATCCCCATGGCACATATTGTGGAAAGACGTCAGCAAACTCCTGCAAAATGTTAGTGAAAGCTTGAGGCAAAGAGGAAGGCACGTTTGCCTATTTCCGCACAAAAGCATAGCAAACAGATTTGCTGGAATCTAGCTCATCAATATCAGATTTGGCAGTAGCAAAAATGCACTTTTCAATTTAATTTCAGAAACAACAGTAGATGGTTTATTATTAGGCTTCGTTTGTTGCTCAAATTCTTTTGCCACAATCTGATTTTCACTCTTATTTTTCTCCTGATTTGCTTTATTATCTCTATTAATATCATCTTTCAAAATGGAATCAGGCGATATAGGAAGCAAAGTAATATGTTTATCCTTATGAACAAGAGTATACTGATTGTTTCTACCATGGTGTACAGAATTTTTATCAAATTGCCATGGTCTACCAAGTAATAAGGAACATGCTTGCATGGGTACCACCTCACAATCAACATAATCAGAATATGTAGAGACACTAAAATGCACATGAATAGTACGTGTTACCTTAACCTTGCCGCTCTTGTTGAACCATTGGATGTAGTAAGGATATGTATGTGGTCTTGTGGTGAGAGATAGCTTCTCCACCATCTCCATACTAGCCAAGTTGTTGCAGCACCCTCATCTATGATAACGCGAACATAATGTTCTTTCACAACTCCCTTTGTATGGAACAAATTATTCCTTTGACTTTTCTCAGCTTGTGTGACCTGCGCACACAAAACACGTTGAGCAACTAAACATCCATACCTGTCAGCATCTTCAGTAGCCATGTATCACGTCTCATGATCAGAATCATCTACACTGTGTTCTTCACTTGTAATAAGAGCCAACGTATCCTCATCATTGCCACCAACGGACTCATACCCACCATCCTTGGTAGCAATCATAACACATGGAGATTTGCTTTCTCTCGCATAATGACCTCTACCCTTATAACGACGACAAATAATATCATGTGTGTGCCGTGTTGATGCCATGGATGAAGAAGAGCTCTATACAGGCCCTACAGGTGTGCTTTTGGCAGATAGTGGTGGTAGTGCCTGCTTTCTTGTATCACGGCAGGAGGTGGCAGATAACGAGGTGCCGGTTTAGCAGAACGTGTGGAAGTAGAAGGTGCATACGGTGTCCATGATGAAGATCGACCTGCAGAAAAATTAGTCCGCGTCAATGCTTGTCGATCCTGCACTTCACGTTCAGCTTTGCAAGCAGGATGGAATAAACGAGTGATGTTGTTATACTCCTTATACTCTAAAATGGTTAAATCTCTCTATTTAATCCACTAACAAAACGTGCAAGCATAGCTTCATTATCCTCAACAATACTGTCGCGGGATGTCTGCGGCCACCTATGGGACCGGAGGGCCCCTTGCTGGTATGGCGGGGGACGTCGCGTTGCACAAAGAGCAGACCAGCGCGTGGCAGCACGACAGAGAGCACACAAGAAATTTACCCAGGTTCGGGCCGCCACGAGGCGTAAAACCCTACTCCTGCTTTGGTGGATTGATGGTGAAAATGAATTTGGTGGTATGTGGTACACTGGCCCGGCATGGTCTGCCTCAGGGCTACGGTTACCACAAGCGTATGATGGCTTGGGTTTTGTCAAGTTTCCAACCCTCTAACCCCCTCCTACGACTGCCATGGGCCTCCATTTATAGATTAAGGGGTCACCACAGTGGCAAAACAGTCATTACCCAGTGATATGATAGCAAATAGTGCTATCATACCTAACTCTGCGGGCTGGCAGGGTGCATTAAATGCACCGCTCAGAGTCACATCACTAGTTGCCCGACAAGGCCTGCCGGGCTTATCTTGCTAGCTCCGCGCCTGTTCTCTTGATACCTCGCTAGACGGGTGTCACCTCTGGTTTCTTCTATAGGAGATGGCTGCCATGTGGCGAATGCTGCCACTTAATCACCTTGCGGCTTGACACCGCACTGATTGACGATGTGGGTCATTCTTGCGTGGTCGGCGGGGTGGTTCAGGCCCCGCAAGCCCCGGCAGGTGCTGCCGGGGAGTCTTGGCTGCTTGCTTTTAGTGGTGGTCTGGCCCCTTGCCAGGATCACCTGCCCGGCGAGGGAGGCCCTTCTATTGCCGATATCCTCTCCCTTTGGCTTGATCTTGATCTCTCTAAGCTGCATGTTCATTCTTCAAGTCTCTTGGTTTTTCAATCTCTGGCTTAAGCTGGTGCTCCAATCTTGATCTTGTGCATATGCATAGGTGGGCAACATACCTGGGGTCTGTTGCACCGATAGAAGCCCCCGGGCCTACCCCGATCATGCTGCTGACCATCGGCGGGGTAGGGCCTAATAAGTGCATAGGCAGGGCTGCTGAAGGGTTTGGCCCCTTTGAAGTTTTTCCATTGCTGCTTCATTAGTCTTGTTCTTGGGTGCGGTTTCCGATTTCCCTGCGCATGGTTTAAAGCCAACAGTGGTGGGGCCACGACCGTGATGGCCCGTGAAGGACTTTAATACACGGGGTAGAAATCGCCAAATTACTCTTCCCACAACACACTCTTATCCTTAGCCATGTATGATGCACGCATAGCACGGGGTAAGTAACGGAGGCGCGTGGTGCGGAAGAGCATCTTGTAGTTGGTCCATCCGTCTTGAATTGGCGGAGGAGGGCGGCGATTGCCTGTCGACGGAGCAGCTGCCCTTCCCCGCCCGGCCTATAAAAGGAGGGGCGAAGGAGGGTGAAGTCGTCCGCCTCTGCATCCCTCTCTTCCTTCTTTCCTGGTTCTCTGCTTCTTCTGGTAATGTTGAAGGGAAGGGCCCGACGCTAGCCCCAGGGCTTCTGTTCGGGGAAATTGCTACCTCATGTTGGTGCTGAAGCTCGGGGAGTGAGCTTGGTTCTTGGTGCGATGAACCTCTTGGTCTTTTTGAAGCTTGTACGAAAGGAGGAGCTAGAGATCATTGGTTATCCCAGTATTGCCCCCCAGAGGCCTTGGGGCCGTTGTCGACGAGGTGTGCGCCTTCCGGTTTGCTGGAGCGATGGTAGCGGCATATACCCATTATGGGTGATGCCACTATTGTCTCTACCCCTTCCCCTTTTCCTCCTTTCCTCTTTTCGTTCGGGGAGGGGTGACAGGCCTTGCTCGTCACCTTGCGCAGCTCCTGGGTGCACACCATCCGCGGACCGTGGCGGATAACTACTCCGCTGGTCACTTCATCGCTGCCCTCCCCAAATCGCTTCTTTTATTCTCCTTTCCCTCGGGTGTAGTCATCCTGGGAAAAGGAGCAGAGAAAGGAAAAGAGGGGTTATGGGGCTTTTATCTTTTTTTCAATCTTAAATCTGCCGACAATTGCCAAATTTTAATTCAAATAATGTAATCTCTCAAGTCCATCTTTGTATTCTGTAATGCTTGTACTTGTAACTGCTTATGAATGAAAAAGATGAGTCTGGTCGGGAACTCGTGCATGTGTATGTCCATGTAGAGTCAAAGTGCCTCTTTAATAGAATAAACGAGTTTTCCCCGGCAAGATATCCTTCCGACACCCTCTTTGTCTACCGGAGAACTTCGTCTGCCGGGGAACAGATAGAGGGGCCAGCCCCCGCCAACCTCTTCCCAAAGGCCACTGCGAGCACCCTGACTGAAGCAGCGTTTGATTCATGGATGGGAGCACCTAAGTTTCAAAGAGGGAGGCGAGGTTTTCTTATGCAAAGTAGCTTTACAGAATACTAATGGACAAGAGGTGAACTTATTTGTTTGGCTTGCCAGGGATCGCCGTGCTGTGCAATCTTCTCGTCTCTTATCGAAGCCAAGTTCACGACAAGAACCTGCAACTCCATGTATATGAGAAAGAATGCAGGATGCGATCCTTATCTATATGCATATGCAAATTCTCATGAAATGCTTATGCAATGATCTGGGTGTGCTTGTACATGCATGCAATCTTAGTTGGGGCCCCCCTACAGCGCTTCTTTATTTTCTCTTGCGCGGGGTTATCGCCCCGACTTGTACAAGGGGTTACATGCAACTTCGACAATGCCATGTACAATGGGTGGCTACCGGGCAAGGCCCGACAGCCTCTGCGCTTTACGGGGATGCTCAATGTTCCATGCATTTTGTAACAGTGTGCCATCTCCGGTCTCCAGACGGGCTGCGCGGGTCTGTAGACTCGTACTACCCGGTAAGGGCCTTCCCACTTCGGTGATAACTTGTGTGTACCCTTGGCTGACTGAACATGCCTAAGGTCAAGGTCACCTTCCTCAAAACACCGGGCATGAACCCTGCGGCTGTGATAGTGAAGCAGGGCTTGCTGATAGCATGCAGCACGTGCAGTGGCCCAGAGACAGTTCTCCTCAAGTAGCACAACGTCATCACGCTGGTGCTGATCTTGCGCTATTTCATCATAGGCAAGCACTCGAGGAGACCCATAATTGAGTTGTGTGGGGATAAATGCTTCTATCCCGTAGACTAGGGAGAAGGGACTCTGCTCGGTAGCTCGATTAGGTGTCGTTCCGAGGGACCAGAGAACTATTGGCACCTCCTCAATCCATCGCCTACCATGCTTTTGTAGCGTATCAGAAGTCCTTGTCTTGAGTCCACGAAGCACTTTCATTCGCCCTATCAGCTTGTCCATTGCTCTGGGGGTGTGACACAGAGGCACATGAGATCTTGCATCCGAGGGTTTAAACATATTGCATGAAGGTGCGGCTCGTGAATTGGGTGCCGTTGTTAGAGATGATCCTTGCCGGAACTCCGAAACAACACACCAATTCCTTCAAGTACTTGATAGCTGACTGAGCCGTCACCTTCCTCACGACATTCACTTCCGGCCACTTTCTAAACTTGTCGATGGCAACGAACAAGAATTCAAAGCCCCCGATTGCTCGGGGGAAGGGGCCGAGGATATCGAGCCCCCGGCCAAAAATGGCCATGATAGAGGGATTGTCTGAAGAGCTTGGGCAGGCAGGTGTGTTTTCTTGGAATGGAACTGACAAGCTTCACATGTCCAGAGCTCAACTGCGTCTTGGAGGGCTGTGGGCCAATAGAATCCTTGCCAGAATGCTTTCCCAACTAATGCCCTTGATCCAATTTATGAGCCGCACATTCCTTTGTGAATCTCAGCCAGCAGTTCCTTTCCATCCTCCCAGTAGGCACACTTCAAGGGCCTCCTTCTATACAAAGTGTCATCGACAAACTGATACATACAGGCCCTCCGAGCAACTTTCTTAGCATTATCTGGGTCATCGGGGAGTTCACCGGTTTGGAGGAAGCGGACGATGTGCCTTGCCCAAGTTGGAGCCTGAGGCTCGGCAACGAGGACTAGCGGCACCTCCTCGGCTGCGGGACCACCAGCCTTGTTCGTGGGGTCCATAGGCCCGGCTGGAGGGGGTGGTCTGGCAGGCTGTGAGGAGTTGTTTCCGGCAGGGTCTCTGCCGGGAGAAAATGGCTCCATCGAGAGAGGCTTATCATAGTCCAACTTTCTACTTTTCATGCCATTGTGGTTGGTGATACAGAGGGTTGATAGAGGTGGAGTGTGACACCCCGAGACCGATGCGCCAGGTGTCTCTCAGTTATTCGCCGTCTTTTTGATGTTGTTTGCTTGCGTGTTGCATCTTGTCATGTCATCATGTGCATTGCATCATCGTGTTTTCAAAACTTGCATCCGTCCCGGTCTCCTCGTTCTTTCCGTTGTCCGTTCTGAGCCCAAACACACTTGCACGCGCCCGCGGCACCTCCGAAATATTATTTTATAAGTGGACGGAAAATGTTCTCGGAATGGGTTGAAAGTTGGCATGCGGTGTTGTTATAGTGTAGGTAGGCCGCCTGCCAAGTTTCATCGCATTCGGAGTCCGTTTGACGCCCCAACGGATAACTATAGCGACAATATAGTCGGTCAAACGTCGGACGTTTTCGGTCTCCGGAAACGGTTGCCGGGCTGCCTTCTTTCCTCTCCTCTCAGCCCAAGCCCCTCTACATAGTCCACTACCTACCGCCGGGCCCAACCTCACCTCTCTCGTCAGCCCGCGGCCCTCCTTGCGCGCGCGTCCGAAAGCTGTCCCGGACCCGACCCGGTCAGTCGTCACCGTTGGATCTGGATCATCCCCAAACGTCTTAAAAACATCACTGTTTTCGTTTTTGGACTCCCTACCTATTTTTTGTCTCTCGGCCGTCCATTTTAGATCAGACAGACCAGATTAGCCCCTAGCAAAAATCCTATTGCTATATTTAGTGGACAACCATAGATCCTAGGGAGATTTTCCCATCAGTCCTGTCCCGCCGCCAGCTGCGAGATCCACCTCGTTTTCCCCGTCGGTCCAATCAGGGCCTCCCCTGCCTTCCCGATCCACCACCGAACCAACCAGCCACTCCTCTCGATCCACCTACCAGCAGCGCCTGTTCTCCCATCACCCTCAAGCTCCCACCTCCGGATTGAGGAGGAGACTCGATGGCAAGCTTCTGAAGCCACCAGGACCCCAGGCTGGCCCCATCACTCCTCGATTCCCTTTGTTTTCCTCCTGTCTTCTCACGTTTCTCTCTCTCTCTCTCTCTCTCTCTCTCTCTGTGTGTGTGTGTGTGTGTGTGTGTGCGCCCGCGGGTCAACCCCGTTCCGTTCGGTGACCCCCGCTTGCTGTCGTCTCATTCCCGATTGGGTCTGGAGGGATCCGTTCGAATCGACCTTTCCAAGCCTCGTTGCCGGCCTCCCCATGCTTCTCCGCGCGAGCTCACGAGGAGGACGAAACCAGTGCCAAGTACCTTCTGCCTGCGCAGCTAGCTCGTGTTGACCTTGCTAGTGACCGATGTGTGGGCCGCATCGGGTGCCAACCGCCTATGATGCCTGCTCCAGCGTCCAGCTTGGGCCTCCTACCGAGCCGGCCTGCTCGACTGCGTCCCGCGGTCTGCCTCCACCTCCTCACCAACAGGCCGAAGCCCATGGGTGAGCTGCTCCCCAACGCCTCTCTATTGGCCCAAGTGCAGATTCGGCCTGATGTATATTTTTTTTCTGCTATGAACGAATTTCGCTATTTCCAGAAAAACTGCATATTTAGAGATTACCCCTTGTTGTTCATGCATTTAATAACTAATTAACCATGCATCGGATTAAAACAAACTTTATATGTAAAATTCTTAGAATTGTGTCTAGATTCATAGTATCCAACTTTCATGCACGTTTGAAATGTTTAACTTGTTGTTTGCATTATTTTGCCCATATGCCATGCTAAAATGATTTAATTCATAACTATTTAACCGTAGCTGCAAATTTAATGAACTTTATATGTAATTGGGGTAGAAAAATTCCTAGTTTAACTTGGTTCACTTTCTTTGCATGTTTAACAACACTAAAATTGTGTTTAGGGCAGAACAGTACCAAACCTAAAATATGCACATGAGGATTCTTCCGAACTTGTTGCTTGTTGTTCCGGCCTCATTTAAACTTTCCTAGATAGGTAGTTTTCATATGCTTCACCCCTTGCCATGTTAATCAACATTTAATATTGCTGGGTACATAAACGAGAGAGAACTAAATATTTGACGTGGTGTTTCGTCAATATGCAACTTATTGCATATTGAGCTCCACTTAATTTTTTGTATTGTTTGTGCACTTTGCCATGCCATGCCTCTTTAAACCGGACATGCATCATACTTGATTTTACATCATGCCATGTTTATGTGATGGTTGTTTACGATGTTGTTTGCTTCTTTCCGGGTTGCCTATCTCGTTAGCTTCGGTTCCATTCCGGAGTTGTGAGGATCCGTTTGACTACATCCGTTTGTCTTCTTCATGGACTCATTCTTCTTCCTTGTGGGATCTCAGGCAAGATGACCATACCCTCGAAATCACTTCTATCTTTGCTTGCTAGTTGCTCGCTCTATTGCTATGACGCGTACCTACCACTTGCTATATCATGCCACCCATATTGCCATGTCAAGCCTCTAACCCTCCTTTCCTAGCAAACCGTTGTTTGGCTATGTTACCACTTTTGCTCAGCCCCTCTTATAGCGTTGTTAGTTGCATGTGAAGATGAAGTTTGTTCCATGTTGGAACATGGATATGTTGGGATGTCACAATATCTCGTATTTATATTAATGCATCTATATACTTGGTAAAGGGTGGAAGGCTCGGCCTTATGCCTGGTGTTTTATTCCACTCTTACCGCCCTAGTTTCCGTCATACCGGTGTTATGTTCCTTGATTTTGCATTCCTTACATGGTTGTGTGTTATGGGGACCCCTTGACAATTCGCTTTGAATAAAACTCCTCCAGCAAGGCCCAATCTTGGTTTTACCATTTGCCTCACCACCACCTACCTCTTCCCTTGGGAGTCGCCCTCCCGAGGGTCATCTTTATTTTAACCCCCCGGGCCAGTGCTTGTCTAAGTGTTGGTCCGAACCGGGAAACCTGCGGGGCCACCTCGGGGCAACTCGAGGGCTGGTTTTACTCGTAGCTTGACCTATCCAGTGTTGCCCTGAGAACGAGATATGTGCAGCTCCTATCGGGATTGTCGGCACATCAGGCGACTTCACTGGTCTTGTGTTACCATTGTCGAATTGTCTTCTAACCGGGATTCCGGGTCTGATCGGGTCTTCCTGGGAAAAGGAATATCCTTCGTTGACCGTGAGAGCTTGTGATGGGCTAAGTTGGGACACCCCTGCAGGGTTTGAACTTTCAAAAGCCGTGCCCGCGGTTATGGGCAGATAGGAATTTGTTAATGTCCAGTTGTAGAGAACTTGACACTTCACTTGATTAAAATGCATCAACCGCGTGTGTAGCCGTGATGGTCTCTTTCCAGCAGAGTCCGGGAAGTGAACACGGTTCTTGTGCTATGCTTGAACGTAAGTAGATTCAGGATCACTTATTGATCACTTCTAGTTCACGACCGTTGCTTTGCTTCTCTTCTCGCTCTTATTTGCATATGTTAGCCACCATATATGCTTAGTGCTTGTTGTAGCTCCACCTCACATTACCCCTTTCCTACCCATAAGCTTAAATAGTCTTGATCTCGCAGGTGTGAGATTGCTGAGTCCTCGTGGCTGATAGATACTTCCAAATAGTTGCAGGTGCCGATGATACCAGTGTAGGTGACGTAACCAAGCTAAACTGGGAGCTCGATGAAGATCTTGTTCGTTGTGTTGTTTTGTTCCCTGATGATCAGTAGTGGAGCCCAGTTGGGACGATCGGGGATCTAGCAATCGGGGTTGTCTTCCTTTATTTTGGTTTCATAGCCAGACCTTGGTTGTAATTTGGATGATGTATGTTTAACTTGTATTTGTGTGATGTGGAGATTGTAAGCCAACTCTTTATCCCTTTCTTATTCAGTACATGGGATTGTGTGAAGATTACCCCTCTTGCGACAAACCTACCATGCGTCTATGCCTCTAAGTCGTGTCCCGACACGTGGGAGATATATCCGCATTATGGGTGTTACAAGTTGGTATCAGAGCCATCCCCAACTTATGAGCCCCCTGCTTGATCGAATTGCGGAAGTTGTTGAGTCTAGAAGAAAATGTTTTGAGTCTTAGGATTATATATATATCGTAGAGTAGGATTCTTCTTACTCCTTAGTCCCTTCGTTGCTCTGGTGAGGCCTCCCGACGTAGAAGTTTTGACTCTTCTCTCCTCAAATTTCACTATTTTTTTGGATCACACGGGTATCTTGGAATCGTTCCGATGGTTTTGTGATGAGAACATTGTTCTTGGTGCCTCCTGACACTTAGGGGTTGTGGCAGTGTCCCGGGGAGTTGAGGTTCAAGGTGTTGTCGTCACAATTTTATCGTTGTAGTTCTGGAATACCTGAGTTCGTCGACATCGAAAATCTCCTTTATGCAATTGTTGGTGAGATAACCTCAACGCCACCCAGTACTGGGGCGGGAGTTCGGGAGTATTGTCATAACTTGTATAACGGATGCTTTTCGAAGGTTGAGGTAAATGATTTCCGAAGATTTCTTGGTTATGTGTTAAAGGATGGATACAGTTGGATGTAGGAATTGTTAGTTTGGGTGAGATATTATGCTTCCCCTGTATCCCCAACACCTGATTGCATAACCAGAAAGTTTCGGGAGTTTATAAGTGGGAATTCAAGTAGCTCGTAGGAATTCTTTCCAATAGACAAATGATACGATATGGGATCTATCATATGTTTGTTTCCGGCTTATTCTGCAAGCCAATCTTTGTTTTGTTTTGGTATTCGAGTTGCTTCGATGTCAAGTGTTGATTCCATACCTTTCCTAAGTGGTGTTCTCATATTTCTATGGGAATACTGATCCTTCATTATAATCGAGATTGTCATGTCAATCCCTTTCAACCGGCGTGTTTATCTTCAAGTGGACCCGATCATTTTCAACAGCCGCAAGATCACCTCTTGGTTTTTTTTCCAATGTTGTTCATTTCATCTGTCCCCTAGTTGCCTTTGTTTTTCCCGCCCTCCCACCCTTTTTCTTCAAGGACAAAGATTTCTTAATCAAGTATCCATCTTATTGATGTCAAGTCTCTCCATTCTTTTTTGTCAATAGTCTTATCCGGTGATTCTCGTGAAGATTCTAACGGAGCTTCATGTTCAACATTATCCATTCTCTTTTCTTCTCCGGTGGATTCAATTCAAGCTTTGTCGATCATATCCCTTTCCTTGTTTTAAATGTTTATCTCAACCTCTTGCTATTCATGTTTATCTGGTGCACTTCTTAATCATCCACCTCTTGCTATTCATGTTTATCTAGAGTGCTAAAGATTTCCCAGAAGATTCAAGTTTCTATTCGTAATCCCTTTCAAGATATTTCGAGGTCTTACCTTATTCAAGCCATTTAATTCAACCGGTGCAATCCCTCTTTTAAATCGTTCAATGGTGTTCTGTTTGAGTGGGCCCTAACCCACGGGTCTTTTCCCAGGATCTTACTTGACTCTTCTAATCTTCTCGGAGTTACTCTCTAATTCATTTTCCAAGTTTGACATAAGAATGAGTTATCATCAGTCAAATGCCTTCTCCAAGATCTTTCACATTCTTTTCATCATTGGTTCAACCTTTCTAATTTCCATTCCGTAGTGCCTCAACAACTCAAGGTGGTGTTTCTCGTCATCATTCTCGGATTTTGTAGACCGAAGAAGAGTTCCTCTTAAATCCTTGCCCGTTCTTTCAAACATTCATGATTCAAGCTAGATGCCATCCTCTCATAATTATTTTCGATTGTGACAATTCTTTTCACCCATCTGGAGCATTTCATGAGTTGTTTCCATTTCTTTCCCCCGAAGGCCATCTTTTCAAATATTACTCATTCCTAGCTTTCAGCTCTCGTTCTCCAAATCATACCGGTGCATCATTCAAGTTTTATCTAATCAGCTCGGGATGTGTTCATTCACTTGTATCTAAATTCCCTCAAGTATCTTCATTCATTCACTAATTCTTCCTGGTGTTTCTTTATCTTTTCTTAGTTCATTTTCAATGCTTACGGTGGTTCGGTTCGAGATTTCTCTTCCTTCGTTATCATATCAATTCATTTGTTCATTCAATCCTACTGGTGGTTCATAGAAGACCTTCTCAAGTTTGCACTATATCTATCTTAATCCTTTCTACGAGAATAAGTAGAGTGCCAAATCTGTTGCTTGTCATCAATTTAGATTGGTGAAGGATAAGCATAATGTAATTCTTATTCTTCTTTCATCGAGTAAATTCAATTCCTTATTTCGGAGGTGTTGGAAATATGCCCTAGAGGCAATAATAAATTGGTTATTATTACGTTTCCTTGTTCATGATAATCGTTTATTATCCATGCTAGAATTGTATTGATAGGAAACTCAGATACATGTGTGGATACATAGACAACACCATGTCCCTAGTAAGCCTCTAGTTGACTAGCTCGTTGATCAATAGATGGTTACGGTTTCCTGACCATGGACATTGGATGTCGTTGATAATGGGATCACATCATTAGGAGAATGATGTGATGGACAAGACCTAATACTAAGCCTAGCACAAGATCGTGTAGTTCGTTTGCTAAAGCTTTTCTAATGTCAAGCATCATTTCCTTAGACCATGAGATTGTGCAACTCCCGGATACCGTAGGAGTGCTTTGGGTGTGCCAAACGTCACAACGTAACTGGGTGGCTATAAAGGTACACTACAGGTATCTCCGAAAGTGTCTGCTGGGTTGGCACGAATCGAGACTAGGATTTGTCACTCCGTGTAAACGGAGAGGTATCTCTGGGCCCACTCGGTAGGACATCATCATAATGTGCACAATGTGACCAAGGAGTTAATCACGGGATGATGTGTTACGGAACGAGTAAAGAGTCTTGCCGGTAACGAGATTGAACAAGGTATCGGGATACCGACGATCGAATCTCGGGCAAGTATCGTACCGCTAGACAAAGGGAATTGTATACGGGATTGATTAGGTCCTTGACATCGTGGTTCATCCGATGAGATCATCGTGGAACATGTGGGAGCCAACATGGGTATCCAGATCCCGCTGTTGGTTATTGACCGGAGAGTTATCTCGGTCATGTCTGCATGGTTCCCGAACCCATAGGGTCTACACACTTAAGGTTCGATGACACTAGGGTTATAGGGAATAGATATATGTGGTTACCGAATGTTGTTCAGAGTCCCGGATGAGATCACGGACATCACGAGGAGTTCCGGAATGGTCCGAAGGTAAAGATTTATATATGGGAAGTCCTGTTTTGGTCACCGGAAAAGTTTCGGGTTTTATCGGTAACGTACCGGGACGACCGGGAGGGTCCCGGGGGTCCACCAAGTGGGGCCACCAGCCCCGAAGGGATGCATGGGCCAAGTGTGGGAGGGGACCAGCCCCAGGTGGGCTGGTGCGCCCCCCCACCAAGGCCCAAGGCACAAGGGAGACTGGAAGGGGGCAAACCCTAGGCTCAGATGGGCCTAAGGCCCACCTAGTGGTGCGCCCCCCTCTCTCTCCCCCCTTGGCCGCCCCCCTAGATGGGATCTAGGGCTGGCCGCCACCCCTAGGGGTGGAAACCTAGGTGGGGGCGCAGCCCCTCCCCTCCCCCTATATATACTTGAGGTTTTGGGCTGCCAGAGACACGATTCAATCTCCTTCTTGGCGCAGCCCTACCCCTCTCCCTCCTCGTCTCTTGCGGTGCTTGGCGAAGCCCTGCTGGAGTACCACGCTCCTCCACCACCACCACGCCATCGTACTGCTGCTGGATGGAGTCTTCCTCAACCTCTCCTTCTCCCCTTGCTAGATCAAGGCGTAGGAGACGTCACCGGGCTGTACGTGTGTTGAACACGGAGGTGCCGTCCGTTCGGCACTAGGATCTTCGGTGATTTGGATCACGACGAGTACAACTCCATCAACTCCGTTCACTTGAACGCTTCCGCTTAGCGAGCTACAAGGGTATGTAGATGCACTCTCCTTCCCCTCGTTGCTAGATTACTCCATAGATTGATCTTGGTGATGCGTAGAAAATTTTGAATTTCTGCTGCGCTCCCCAACAGTGGCATCATGAGCTAGGTCTATGCGTAGTTTCTGTGCACGAGTAGAACACAAAGCAGTTGTGGGCGTTGATTTTGTCAATTTACTTGCCGTTACTAGTCTTATCTTGATTCGGCGGCATCGTGGGATGAAGCGGCCCGGGCCGACCTTACACGTACTCTTACGTGAGACTGGTTCCACCGACTGACATGCACTAGTTGCATAAGGTGGCTAGCGGGTGTCTATCTCTCCCACTTTAGTCAGATCGGATTCGATGAAAAGGGTCCTTATGAAGGGTAAATAGCAATTGGCATATCATGTTGTGGTTTTTGCGTAGGTAAGAAACGTTCTTGCTAGAAACCCATAGCAGCCACGTAAAACATGCAAACAACAATTAGAGGACGTCTAACTTGTTTTTGCAGGGTATGCTATGTGATGTGATATGGCCAAAGGATGTGATGAATGATATATGTGATGTATGAGATGATCATGTTCTTGTAATAGGAATCACGACTTGCATGTCAATGAGTATGACAACCGGGAGGAGCCATAGGAGTTGTCTTAATTTATTTATGACCTGCGTGTCAACATAAACGTCATTTAATTACTTTACTTTATTGCTAACCGTTAGCTGTAGTAGTAGAAGTAATAGTTGGCGAGACAACTTCATGAAGACACGATGATGGAGATCATGATGATGGAGATCATGATGATGGAGATCATGGTGTCATGCCGGTGATGATGATGATCATGGAGCCCCGAAGATGGAGATCAAAAGGAGCAATATGATATTGGCCATATCATGTCACTATTTGATTGCATGTGATGTTTATCATGTTTATACATCTTATTTGCTTAGAACGACGGTAGTAAATAAGATGATCCCTCATTAAAATTTCAAGAAAGTGTTCCCCCTAACTGTGCATCGTTGCGAAAGTTCATCGTTTCGAAGCACCACGTGATGATCAGGTGTCATAGATTCTTACGTTCGAATACAACGGGTGTTGACGAGCCTAGCATGTACAGACATGGCCTCGGAACACATGCGAAACACTTAGGTTGACTTGACGAGCCTAGCATGTACAGACATGGCCTCGGAACACAAGAGACCGAAAGGTCGAGCATGAGTCGTATGGTAGATACGATCAACATGAAGATGTTCACCGATGTTGACTAGTCCGTCTCACGTGATGATCGGACACGGCCTAGTTGACTCGGATCATGTAATCACTTAGATGACTAGAGGGATGTCTATTTGAGTGGGAGTTCATAAGATGAACTTAATTATCCTGAACATAGTCAAAAGGTCTTTGCAAATTATGTCGTGGCTCGCGTTTCTGTTCTACTGTTTAGATATGTTCCTAGAGAAAATTTAGTTGAAATTTGATAGTAGCAATTATGCGGACTAGGTACGTAAACTGAGGATTGTCCTCATTGCTTCATAGAAGGCTTATGTCCTTAATGCACCGCTCAATGTGCTGAACCCCGAACATCGTCTGTGGATGTTGCGAACATCTGACATACACATTTTGATAACTACGTGATAGTTCAGTTAAACGGTTTAGAGTTGAGGCACCGAAGACGTTTTGAAACGTCGCGAAACATATGAGATGTTTTGAGGGCTGAAATTGGGATTTCAGGCTCGTGCCCACGTCAAGAGGTATAAGACCTCCGATGATTTTCTTAGCCTACAAACTAAGGGAGAAAAGCTCAATTGTTGAGCTTGTGCTCAGATTGTCTGAGTACAACAATCATTTGAATTGAGTGGGGGTTGATCTTCCAAATGAGATAGTGATGTTTCTCCGAGGTCATTACCACCAAGCTGCTAGAGCTTCGTGATGAACTATAATATATCAGGGACATATATGATGATCCTTGAGATATTCGCGATGTTTGACACCAGAAAAGTAGAAATCAAGAAGGAGCATCAATTGTTGATGGTTGGTGAAACCACTAGTTTCAAGAAGGGCAAGGGCAAGAATGGATACTTCATGAAACGGCAAATCAGCTGCTACTCTAGTGAAGAAACCCAAGGTTGAACCCAAACCCGAGACTAAGTGCTTCTGTAATAAGGGGAACAGCCACTGGAGCAGAATTACCCTAGATACTTGGTAGATGAGAAGGCTAACAAGGTCGATAGAAGTATATTGGATATACATTATGTTAATGTGTACTTTACTAGTACTCCTAGTGGCACCAGGGTATTAAGATACCGGTTCGGTTGCTAAGTGTTAATAAATCGAAATAAAAGAGCTACGGAATAAACGAAGACTAGCTAAAAGGTGAGCTGACGATATGTGTTGGAAGTGTTTCCAAGTTTGATGTGATCAAACATCGCACGCTCCCTCTACCATCAAGATTAGTATTAAACCTGAATAATTGTCATTTGGTGTTTGCGTTGAGCATAGACATGATTGGATTATGTCTATCGCAATACGGTTATTCATTTAAGGAGAATAATGGTTACTCTATTTATTTGAATAATACCTTCAATGGTCTTGCACCTAAAATGAATGGTTTATTGAATCTCGATCGTAGTGATACACATGTTCATGCCAAAAGATATAAGATAGTAATGATAGTACCACCTACTCATGGCACTGCCACGTAAGTCATATCGGTATAAAACGCATGAAGAAGCTCCATGTTGATGGATCTTTGGGCTCACTCGTTTTTGAAAAGTTTGAGACATGCGAACCATGTCTATTGGTGTATATGCATGAAGAAACTCCATGCAAATGGACCATTTGGACTCACTTGATTTTGTATCACTTGAGACATGCAAATCATACCACATGGGCAAGATGACTGAAAGCCTCGTTTTCAGTAAATGGAACTAGAAAGCAACTTGTTGGAAGTAATACATTTTGATGTGTGCAGTCCAATGAGTGCTGAGGCGTGTAGTGGATATCGTTATGTTCTTACTTCACAGATGATTTGAGTAGATGTTGAGTATATTTACTTGATGAATCACAAGTCTGAATTATTGAAAGGTTCAAGTAATTTCAGGGTGAAGTTGAAAGATCGTCGTGACAAGAGGATAAAAAATCTATGATATGATCATAGAGATGAATATCTGAATTACGAGTTTGGCACGGAATTAAGACATTGTGGAAATTGTTTCACAACTAATACAGCCTGAAACACCATAGTGTGATGGTGTGTCCGAACATCATAACCGCACCCTATTGGATATGATGCATACCATGATGTCTCTTATCAAATTACCACGATAGTTTATGGGTTAGGCATTAGAGACAACCACATTCACTTTAAATAGGGCACCATGTAATTCCGATGAGATGACACCATATGAACTATGGTTTAGAGAAACCTAAGCTATCATTTATTAAAAGTTTGGGGCTGCGACGCTTATGCGAAAAGGTTTCAGGCCAATAAGCTCGAACCCAAAGCGGATAAATGCATCTTCATAGGACACCCAAAACAGTTGGGTATACCTCCTGTCTTAGATCCGAAAGCAATAAGGGATTGTTTCTAGAATCGGGTCCTTTCTCGAGGAAAAGTTTCTCTCGAAAGAATTGAGTGGGAGGGTGGTGGAGACTCGATGAGGTTATTGAACCGTCTCTTCAACTAGTGTGTGGCAGGGCACAGGGAGTTGTTCCTGTGGCACCTACACCAATTGAAGTGGGAGCTTATGATAGTGATCATGAAACTTCAGATCAAGTCACTACCAAACCTCATGGGATGACAAGGATGCGTACTACTTCAAAGTGGTATGTAATCCTGTCTTGGAAGTCATATTGCTAGATAACAATGAACCGACGAGCTATGGAGAAGCGATGGTGGGCCTGGATTCCAAAGTGGCTCGAGGCCATATAATCCGAGAGAGGATCCATATATGAAAACAAAGTGTAGACTTTGGAAAAACTACTTGATGGTCGTAAGGCTGTTCGGTACATATGGATTTTAAAAGGAAGACGAACAATGATGGTAAGTATCACCATTAAGAAAGCTTGACTTGTCGTTAAGATGTTTTCCGACAAGTTCAAGGAGTTGACTACGATGAGACTTTCCCACTCGTAGCGATGCTAAGAGTCTGTTGGAATTATATTAGCAATTACTGCATTATTTATGAAATCTTGCAGATAGGATGTCAAAACATTGTTTCCTCGACGATTTTTGAGGAAAGGTTGTATGTGATACAACCGGAAGGTTTTGTCAATCCTGAAAGATGCTAGTAAGTATGCAAAGCTCCAGCAATCCTTCTAAGGACTGGAGTAAGCATCTCGTAGTTGGAATGTATGCTTTGATGAGATGATCAAAGATTTTGGGTGTATACAAAGTTTATGAGAAACTTGTATTTCCAAAGAAGTGAGTGGGAGCACTGTAGAATTTCTGATGAGTATATGTTGTTGACATATTGTTGATCAGAAATGACGTAGAATTTCTGGAAAGCATATACGGTTATTTGGAAAGTGTTTTTCAATGGAAAGCCTGGATTAAGCTACTTGAACATTGAGCATTAAGATCTATAAGGATAGATCAAAACGCTTAATGGTACTTTCAAATGATCACATACCTTGACATGATCTTGAAGGTGTTCAAGATGGATCAGTCAAAGAAGGAGTTCTTGCCTGAGTTGTAAGGTGTGAAGTTAAGACTTAAAGCTCGACCACGGCAGAAGAAAGAGGAAGGACGAAGGTCGTCCCCTATGCTTTTGTCATAGGCTCTACACGGTATGCCATGCTGAGTACCGCACCTGATGTGTGCCTTGCCACATATCTGGCAAGAGGGTACAAAGGTAATATAGGAGTAGATCACCAGATAGCAGTCTAAATTATCCTTAGAGGAATCAGGATATGTTTCTCGTTATGGAGGTGATAAAGAGTTCGACGTAAAGAGTTACGTCGATGCAAGCTTAACACCTATCCGGATAGCTCTGAGTAGAGATACCGGATACATATAATGGAGCAACAATTTAGAATAGCTCCAAGTAGAACAGTTATCTGAAATGGCTCCAAATGTAGCGTAGTAGTTGCATCTACAAGATGACATAGAAATTTGTGAAGTACATACGGATCTGAATGTTGCAGACCCGTTGACTGAAAACTCTCTCACAAGCATAACATGATCAAACCCAGAACTCTTTGGGTGTTAGTCACATGGGGATGTGACCTTGAGTGTTAATCACATGTCGATGTGAACTGGATTATTGACTCTAGTGCAAGTGGGAGACTGTTGGAAATATGCCCTAGAGGCAATAATAAATTGGTTATTATTATATTTCCTTGTTCATGATAATCGTTTATTATCCATGCTAGAATTGTATTGATAGGAAACTCAGATACATACATAGACAACACCATGTCCCTAGTAAGCCTCTAGTTGACTAGCTCGTTGATCAATAGATGGTTACGGTTTCCTGACCATGGACATTGGATGTCGTTGATAACGGGATCACATCATTAGGAGAATCATGTGATGGACAAGACCCAATCCTAAGCCTAGCACAAGATCGTGTAGTTCGTTTGCTAAAGCTTTTCTAATGTCAAGTATCCTTTCCTTAGACCATGAGATTGTGCAACTCCCGGATACCGTAGGAGTGCTTTGGGTGTGCCAAACGTCACAACGTAACTGGGTGGCTATAAAGGTACACTACAGGTATCTCCAAAAGTGTTTGTTGGGTTGGCACGAATCGAGACTGGGATTTGTCACTCCGTGTAAACGGAGAGGTATCTATGGGCCCACTCGGTAGGACATCATCATAATGTGCACAATGTGACCAAGGAGTTGATCACGGGATGATGTGTTACAGAACGAGTAAAGAGACTTGCCGGTAACGAGATTGAACAAGGTATCAGGATACCGACGATCGTATCTCGGGCAAGTATCGTACCGCTAGACAAAGGGAATTGTATACGGGATTGATTAAGTCCTTGACATCATGGTTCATCCGATGAGATCATCGTGGAACATGTGGGAGCCAACATGGGTATCCAGATCCCGCTGTTGGTTATTGACCGGAGAGTTATCTCAGTCATGTCTGCATGGTTCCCGAACCCATAGGGTCTACACACTTAAGGTTCGATGACGCTAGGGTTATAGGGAATAGATATACGTGGTTACTGAATGTTGTTCGGAGTCCCGGATGAGATCCCGGACGTCACGAGGAGTTCTGGAGGTAAAGATTTATATATGGGAAGTCCTGTTTTGGTCACCGGAAAAGTTTCAGGTTTTATCGGTAACGTACCGGGACCACCGGAAGGGTCCCGGGGGTCCACCAAGTTGGGCCACCAGCCCCGTAGGGCTGCATGGGCCAAGTGTGGGAGGGGACCAGCCCCAGGTGGGCTGGTGCGCCCCCCCACCAAGGCCCAAGGCGCAAGGGAGAGTGGAAGAGGGCAAACCCTAGGCTCAGATGGGCCTAAGGCCCACCTAGTGGTGCGCCCCCCCTCTCTCCCCCCTTGGCCGCCCCCCTAGATGGGATCTAGGGCTGGCCGCCACCCCTAGGGGTGGAAACCTAGGTGGGGGCGCAGCCCCTCCCCTCCCCCTATATATACTTGAGGTTTTGGGCTGCCAGAGACACGATTCAATCTCCTTCTTGGCACAGCCCTACCCCTCTCCCTCCTTGTCTCTTGCGCTGCTTGGCGAAGCCCTGCTGGAGTACCACGCTCCTCCACCACCACCACGCCGTCGTACTGCTGCTAGATGGAGTCTTCCCCAACCTCTCCTTCTCCCCTTGCTGGATCAAGGCGTAGGAGACGTCATCGGGCTGTACGTGTGTTGAACATGGAGGTGCCGTCCGTTCGGCACTAGGATCTTCGGTGATTTGGATCACGACGAGTACGACTCCATCAACCCTGTTCACTTGAACGCTTCCGCTTAGCGATCTACAAGGGTATGTAGATGCACTCTCCTTCCCCTCGTTGCTAGATTACTCCATAGATTGATCTTGGTGATGTGTAGACAATTTTGAATTTCTGCTGCGTTCCCCAACAGGAGGTTCATCAAATTCTCGGTTTCAATTGTTTCATCTTTTCTTTTCCGGAGTTTCATGTTTTCCGCATTATCTCGTCGCGAAGCTCCATTTAATCAATTCTAGGCTTCTCCCGGAGTTCTGTTCAACTTTCCTTTCGTTTGATCATTCTTTTATTACCGGAGTTCTTCACGGAGGCTCTACATGGTGGTTCGTCAAGGATTCCATTCATTCTTCAATTGTTCTTCAAGATACCTCTCTAAGTTATGATCCGCCAAGCTATACTCAAAATTAAACATGATGCTCAACACATGCTTTGCTTTGTGGAGTTCAAGCATTTTTCATCTTGCATTCCGAAGCGAAATTCCTTCTACCTTATCTTTTCAGGTGGTGTTATGTCAATCTTGACAACTTTTCCCTTCGTGTTTCACGATTCACAAGTTTTCTAGAGTGACATATCTGAATCCATCATTTTCTCTTAGTTCAAGAGATCCTTTTAACCAATCAATCTTTTTGTTGGAGTTATATTGGGTTATATTTCACCTAAAGCCTATCCTAAGGATGGTTGCGATTGTGGTGCTTATCAATGATCCAATCTTCTCCTTCCTATCTCGGTGAAGAAGCTTTTCATCTCTTCTTTGTTCCCGATCAATCTTTATTTTTTAGGGGCAGAACTTCACCTCAGTTTTGAGATGTTTTCCCATAATCCCACTGCAAGATTATTCGTTTCGTTGTTGGTCATTCCAACAACTCTTTTTTAACCTTCTTGGAAGGATGCTTTCAAATTTATTCGACGTAGAAGACGTTGTTTTCTTCTTTGTTACTTTCAGCCCGTTCTATCTTTTGTTCCGGAGGCATTATGATGTTGCACACTTTGATCCATCATCTCATTTTTTCAAAGATCATGTTCTTTCCTTTTGCTTATCCATTCAACCGGAGTGCCATGTCCTTCATTCAAGTTCTCTCATCTTATGAAGTTTTACCTCCCTTCTCAACCGGAGTGTTGTCTGAAATCTTTCTTACCCCTTGTGCCATTCTTTCAATAGTTCCGAAGGCAGTGTGTTGTTGATTTCATCAAGCATACTCTCATCTTGTCAAGTTCATGTTCAATTCATTCCATTTCCAGTCAGGGTGCTGAATATTATATCATTCTTATTCCTTCTCTATCTTGTTTTAACCGGAGTGTTGTGTCTATCATTCCTCTTCTAACCGGACTCTAATCCAAGTGCTTTCATTTTGCCAAATTCATATTATTACCTTCCATTTCTAACCTGAGTGTTGTCGTAATTGATCCTTATCGTTCCTTGTACATCTCGTTTCAACCGGAGTTCTTGCATGTACTTCTTGTTCATTACAACCTTTTTCTTATGTCTTTCTACCTAGAAGGTTCTCGTAATGTTCCTTGTTCCTCTTTTCTAACGGAGTGTTTTCAACTTTGTTCCTCTTTGTTGTTTTCTTTGTTTCAATTTGTCCAACCTCGCAAGGTTCGTTGTTTAACTCGTTTGTCAAAGAAGCAACTTTGTTTTACCTCTTCCTCTCCCGTTTTCTCTCTGGTGCCATTCTAGATCTCGAGACGAGATCCTCTCGTAGTGGTGGAGTGTTGTGACGCCCCGAGACCGATGCGCCAGGTGTCCCTCAGTTATTTGCCGTCTTTGCCATGTCGTTTGCTTGCGTGTTGCATCTTTTCATGTCATCATGTGCATTGCATCATCATGTTTTCAAAACTTGCATCCGTCCCGGTCTCCTCATTCTTTCTGTTGTCCATTCTGAGCCCAGACACACTTGCACGCGCCCGCGACACCTCCGAAATATTATTTTATAAGTGACCGAGAAATGTTCTCGGGATGGGTTGAAAGTTGGCATGTGGTGTTGTTATAGTGTAGGTAGGCCGCCTGCCAAGTTTCATCGCATTCGGAGTCCGTTTGACGCCCCAACGGATAACTATAGCGACAATATAGTCGGTCAAACATCGGACGTTTTCGGTCTCCGAAAATGGTTGCCGGGCTGCCTTATTTCCTCTCCTCTTATCCCAATCCCCTCTACACAGTCCACTACCCACCGCCGGGCCCAACCTAACCTCTCTCGTCAGCCCGCGGCCCTCCTCGCGTGCGCGTTCGAAAGCTGTCCCGGACCCGACCCGATCAGTCATCACCGTTGGATCCGGATCATCCCCAAACGTCTTAATAACATCTCCGTTTTCATTTTTGGACTCCCTACCTATTTTTTTCTCTCGGCCCTCCGTTTTAGATCAGACGGACCGGATTAGCCCCTGCCAAAAATCCTATTTCTATATTTAGTGGACAACCCTAGATCCTAGGGAGCTTGTCCCATCAGTCCTGTCCCGCCGCCAACCGCGAGATCCACCTCGTTTTCCCCGTCGCTCCAATCAGGGCCTCCCCTGACTTCTCGATCCACCACCGAACCAACCAGCTACTCCTCTCGATCCACCTACCAGCAGCGCCTGTTCTCCCATCACCCTCAAGCTCCCACCTCCGGATCGAGCAGGAGACTCGATGGCAAGCTTCCGAAGCCACCAGGACCCCAGGCTGGCCCCATCACTCCTCCTCTTCCCTTTATTTTCCTCCTTTCTTCTCATGTTTATCTCTCCCTCTCTCTCTGTGTGCGCCTGCGGGTCGACCCCGCTCCGTTCGGTGACCCCCGCTTGCTGTCGTCTCATTCACGATCGGATCTGGAGGGAGCCGTTCGGATCGACCTTTCCAAGCCTCGTCGCCGGCCTCCCCTTGCTTCTCCGTGCGAGCTCACGAGGAGGATGACCCCAGTGCCCAGTACCTTCTACCTGCACAGCCAGCTCGTGTTGGCCTTGCCAGCGACCGATGTGTGGGCTGCATCGTGTGCCAGCCGCCTACGACGCCCGCTCCAGCGTCCAGCTTGGGCCTCCTACCGAGCAGGCCTGCTCGACTGCGCCCCGCGGTCTGCCTCCACCTCCTCACCAACAGGCCGAAGCCCATGGGTGAGCTTCTCCCCAGCGCCTCTTTGTTGGCCCAAGTGCAGATTCGGCCCGATGTATATTTTTTCTACTATGAACGAATTTCGCTATTTCTAGAAAATCTGCATATTTATAGATTACCCCTTGCTGTTCATGCATTTAATAACTAATTAACCGTGCATCAGATTAAAACAAACTTTATATGTAAAATGCTTAGAATTGTGTCTAGATTCATAATATCCAACTTTCATGCAAGTTTGAAATGTTTAACTTGTTGTTTGCATTATTTTCCCATATGCCATGCTAAAATGATTTAATTCATAACTATTTAACCGTAGCTCCAAATTTAATGAACTTTATATGTAATTGGGGTAGAAAAATGCCTAGTTTAACTTGGTTCACTTTCTTTGCATGTTTAAGAACCCTAAAATTGTGTTTAGGGCAGAACAGTACCAAACCTAAAATATGTACATTAGGATTCTTCCGGACTTGCTGCTTGTTGTTTCGGCCTCATTTAAACTTGCCTAGATAGGTAGTTTTCATACGCTTCACCCCATGCCATGTTAATCACCATTTAATATTGGACGAGAGAGAACTAAATATTGGACGTGGTGTTTCGTCAATATGTAACTCGTTGCATATTGAGCTCCACTTAATTTGTAGTATTGTTTGTGCACTTTGCCATGCCATGCCTCTTTAAACCGGACATGCATCATACTTGGTTGTGCACCATGCCATGTTTATGTGATGGTTGTTTACTACGTTGTTTGCTTCTTTCCGGGTTGCCTATCTCGTTAGCTTCGGTTCCGTTTCGGAGTTGTGAGGATCCGTTCGACTACGTCTGTTTGTCTTCTTCATGGACTCGTTCTTTTTCCTTGCGGGATCTCAGGCAAGATGACCATACCATCGAAATCACTTCTATCTTTGCTTGCTAGTTGCTCGCTCTATTGCTATGCCGCGTACCTACCACTTGCTATATCATGCCTCCCAAGTTGCCATGTCAAGCCTCCAACCCTCCTTTCCTAGCAAACCGTTGTTTGGCTATGTTACCGCTTTTGCTCAGCCCCTCTTATAGCGTTGTTAGTTGTAGGTGAAGATGAAGTTTGTTCCATGTTCGAACATGGATATGTTGGGATATCACAATATCTCTTATTTATATTAATGCATCTATATACTTGGTAAAGGGTGGAAGGCTCGGCCTTATGCCTGGTGTTTTCTTCCACTCTTGCCGCCCTAGTTTCCATCATACCGGTATTATGTTCCTTGATTTTGCGTGCCTTACACGGTTGTGTGTTATGGGGACCCCTTGATAGTTCGCTTTGAATAAAACTCCTCCGGCAAGGCCCAATCTTGGTTTTACCATTTGCCACACCACCACCTACCTTTTCCCTTGGGAGTCGCGCTCCCAAGGGTCATCTTTATTTTAAGCCCATCGGGCCAGTGCCTGTCTAAGTGTTGGTTCGAACTGGGAAACCTGCGGGGCCACCTAGGGGCAACTAGAGGGCTGGTTTTACTCGTAGCTTGACCTATCCGGTGTTTCCCTGAGAATGAGATATGTGCATCTCCTATCGGGATTGTCGGCACATCGGGCGGCTTTGCTGGTCTTGTGTTACCATCGTCGAAATGTCTTGTAACTGGGATTCTGAGTCTGATCGGGTCTTCCTGGGAAAAGGAATATCCTTCATTGCCCATGAGAGCTTGTGATGGGCTAAGTTGGGACACCCCTACAGGGTTTGAATTTTCGAAAGCCGTGCCCGCGGTTATGGGCCGATGGGAATTTGTTAATGTCCGGTTGTAGAGAACTTGACACTTAACTTAATTAAAATGCATCAACCGCATGCGTAGCCGTGATGGTCTCTTTCCGGCGGAGTCCGGGAAGTGAACACGGTTCTTGTGTTATGCTTGAACGTAAGTAGATTCATGATCACTTATTGATCACTTCTAGTTCGCGACCGTTGCTTTGCTTCTCTTCTCGCTCTTATTTGCATATGTTAGCCACCATATATGCTTAGTGCTTGCAGTAGCTCCACCTCACATTACCGCTTTCCTACCCATAAGCTTAAATAGTCTTGATCTTGTGGGTGTGAGATTGCTGAGTCCTCGTGGCTCACAGATACTTCCAAACAGTTGCAGGTGCCGATGATACTAGTGCAGGTGACGCAACCGAGCTCAAGTGGGAGCTCTATGAAGAACTTGTTCGTTGTGTTGTTTCGTTTTCTGATGATCAGTAGTGAAGTCTAGTTGGGACCATCGGGGATCTAGCAATTGGGGTTTTCTTCCTTTATTTTGGTTCCGTAGCCGGACCTTGTTTGTAATTTGGATGATGTAGGTTTAACTTGTATTTGTGTGAAGTGGCGATTGTAGGCCAACTCTTTATCCCTTTCTTATACAGTACATGGGTTTGTGTGAAGATTACCCCTCTTGCGACAAACCTACCATGCGGCTATCCCTCTAAGTCGTGCCCCAACACATGGGAGATATAGCCGCATTGTGGGTGTTACATGGAGAACAAAAGTTCCTGGTTCCATAGGAAGCTTCTGCGCAACACACTTTGACAGGTGATTAGCTATGATGTTTTCCGCACGGGGTACGCGCTCTATTTGCAACCCGTCAAAGCACTCCTCCAACCTCCTTACTTCCTCAATGTATGCTTCCATCAATGGGCTTTGATAATCCTTATTGACTTGTCTCAACACCAACTGTGAATCTCCTCAAATGATCACCTTCTTGATTCCCAATTCTGCTGCAATCCTGAGCTCGGCAAGGAGGCCTTCATACTCAGCTGTATTGTTGGTGGCCTCTTCCCGGGCAAAGTGTATTTGGATGACGTACTTCTAGTGCTCCCCGAAGGGGGCAACAAGTAGCACGCCAGCTCCTGCTCCTTGTAGGGAAAATGCACCATCAAAATACATAATCCATTCTTGGGGTGATTCCTTGCCGGGGAGAGTTGTTTCCAGTGCTTCCTCATCAGGGGTTGGTGTCCATTCTGCAATAAACTCTACCAGCACCCTGCTTTGAATGGTTGAAGTTCTCACAAACTTCAAACCAAAGCTGGATAACTGCAAAGCCCACTCCACTATTCTGCCAGTAGCCTCAGGGTTTCGGAGTATCCTCTGCAACAGAAAACGAGTAACAACCGTGATCTCATGGGCTTGGAAGTAGTGGCGCAGTTTCCTTGAGGCCACGATGATGCCAAAGGTCAAATTTTGCACACCAGAGTACCTTGATCCAGCCCCTTGCAACAAGGAGCCGACGAAGTACACTGGGCACTGCACCACATTCTTCCTTGCAGCGTCCTTGGGGTTGCACTCGTTGTCATGCTTACAACTGTTCGGATCCTCTTCTGACTCTGCCGCGGCCTGGCCGCTCTCTGCTTCATCCACTTCTCACTGTGCTACCAAGGCAGCACTGAGCACTTGGTTGGTTGCTGCCAAGTAAAGCAGTAATGACTTTTGGGTGCATCCAAGGTAGGCACACATGACAAGTAAGCCTTCAACTCTTGCAAAGCTGTATCTGCTTCTGGGGTCCACTTCATAGGCCCTGCCTTCTTCAAAATTTTGAAGAACAGCAAGGCACGCTTGGCAGACTTGGAAATGAATCTACTTAGAGTGGCAACACATCCCGTCAAGCGCCTCACATCCTTAACTGTCCTTGGTGCTTGGATCTGCTCAATGGCCTTGATCTCGTCAGGGTTGGCTTCAATCCCTCGATGGGACACAAAGAATCCAAGTAGCTTGTCGGAGGGAACACAAACACACACTTCCCCGGGTTAAGCTTCAAGTTGATCTTGCGCAAATTAGCAAATGTCTCCTCCAAATCCTGGGTAAGGGTGGCCTTATCCTTGGTCTTGACCATAATGTCATCCATATACGCTTCTATGTTTCTGTGCAGTTGTGGCTCAAAACCAATCTAGACTGCTCTTGCAAAAGTAGATCCAGCACTCTTCAATCTAGAAGGCATGCGGACAAAGCAGTATGTACCGCATGGAGTGATGAATGATGTTTTCTCCTCGTCCTCTTTGGAGATGAAGATCTGGTGATATCTGGAGTATGCATCCAAAAAGGAGAGCAGATCACACGCTAAAGTAGAATCCACAATCTGATCAATGCACGACAAGGGGAATGGGTCCTTCGGGCAAGCCATATTGAGATATGTGAAATCAATGCAAAGCCTCCATTTCCCATTCGCCTTCTGAACTACCACTGGGTTTTCCAACCATGTAGGGTGCAGTACTCCTCTGACCAATCCATCCGCCTCTAACTTCTTGATTTCCTCGGCAATGAACTGCTGCAGCTCCAAGGCTTGCTTCCTAACTTTCTGCTTGACGGGTCGGTCATGTGGGCAGACAGCAAGGTGGTGCTCGATTACCTCCCTGGGAACACCGGGGATATCATATGGTGTCGTGCACTCGGAGGGGGCATGCTTCCCAGACTCCTTGCCGAAGGTCCTACAATCCCTCTTCTTTCCTTTGCTTTCCTTGGCGGGGACTATTGCTGCCGCAGCCTTTGCTACGACGGCATCCTGATACATCCTGTCCACATAGATGATTGCATCCTTCTCATCTGATGGGATGGTGATGACTCCCAATGGCCTAGGCATCTTCAAGGTGTTGTAAGCATAATGAGATGCTGCCATGAACTTGGTCAAAGCTGGGTGTCCCAGAATCCCATTATACGGCAGGGGGAGCTCAACTACATAAAACACAATCTTCTCAGTCCTGTCGTTCAGCTCTCCCCCTCACGTCACCGGCAACGTAATCTTTCCCTTGGGACGGCTCCTGCTGGGATTGACTCAATGAAACGTGCCGGTAACCTCCAACTCTTCTTCTCCTATCTGAAGCTTGTTAATAACTACGGGGGGAATCAGATTCAACCCGGCCCCAACTTCCACTAACATCTTTATGACCTTGAGGTTGCGAATTGTCGGGGAGGCCAACAATGGCAAACACCCTACTGCGGTGGTGCGGCAAGGGTGGTCCTCATCAAAGATGATGGGCGTGCGGGACCATTTGAGCGGCTTCCGGGCCTCTAGCGCTGGCTCCACAACATTCACCTCTCTTGCCCATCGCTTGAGCTGGCGATGGGAGGAGTGCAAGGACGCACCCCCATCAATGCATAGGGCGTCAGTGGCCCTCTGAAATTCCTGCTCACTGGTTTCCTTTTCATTCCCTCCATCACCCAAATCATCACATGTTTCCTCTCTTGGCCCCTGGCTAGTTTTCCTTGGGTCCGAAAGGGTTTGCCGGGATGGTTTGCTTCACCGCCTCGGCCCTTTCTGCCAGCAGCATTCTAACATTTCTCCTTATCACGCTTATCATACTCTGGTCTCTATCTCTTGACAAGCTGCTCAACTTGCTAACATTCATGGAGGTCATGGCCCTTGGTCCGGTGGATCTTGCAGTACGGCCCTTCACCTTTCTCGGCCTTCTCACCGCAACGGCTTCCCGGCAGGGAGTGCACGCGACAACTTCCTTGCTGGGGGCCTCATCCTTGGCCTTCTTGCCAGTACTAGGCATACCAGAACCTTCCACATCCTTCATTGTCTTATCTCTTGGCTTCTTGTTGCGCTTCTTGCCCTTTCTTTGACTGGTTGATTCATATTCTTCCTCTGAATCAACATTGATGCAATCCTCCTCTCCTGGCTACTTACTTCCTTCCTCCATCCGAGCACACTTATCCACTAGTGTGTACAGATCCTTCACAATCTTGGGCAACCGCACATTCATCTTAGAACGAATGCGACGGTTGCGCACATTGGACTGGAAGGCTGCTATAACAGCTACAGGATGGATATTCGGAATATTCCTATGGACTTTACTGAATCTTTGTAAATACTAACGGAGAGTTTCTCCTTCCTTCTGCTGGAGAAGCTATAGGTCTCTGGGCCTACCGGGCTCCTGGTGGCCATAGGTGAAGGCACTAATGAACTTGTGGCAAAAGTCTACCCAGGGCGAAATGGAGTTCTCCGGCAGGTGCATGAGCCAAGATCTCACGTTGGACTTGAGAGCCAATGGGAAGTAGTTGGCGAACACCTTCTCGTCTCTTCCCCTGGCAACCTGAACAGCGATGGTGTAGATGCTCAGGAACTCTGCCGGGTTCAGTCTCCCGTCGTACTTCTCGGGTATCTCCGGCTTGAACGTGCTGATGGACAGCCAACAGACTTGCCGCAATTCGCGTGTAAAGGCAGGGCAGCCAGCATCGAAAGGTAGGGACCCACTAACACCGAACACAGGCTCGTCAACATTGAGGCCACCACAAACGTCGGCCTGGCGGGGGTCGTCGAGAGGTCGCCCTACGATGATGCGCGCGTATCCCCGCCGCCTATCCTGCGGGGTTCGCTGTTGGCCCGGACGTGATCGAGGTCGGAAGAGGCCATCGAGACATTGTCGGGATCTTGTTCTTGTTGTGCCCGTGCCTGCTGCCATGGTGGGGACTGCATGGTAGGGACAACCCTCTTCGTTCGACCAGAAGTACGAGTAGTCGTCGTCACCTGGGGAGGCCGTGGCGGATTGGCGCGTCGCGAGCCCCCAGCCTCAACGAAACCTAGCAGACTCTAGATGGTGGCACGCCATTCATCCATTTGCTCAGCTGCTGGCGGGAACCATCAGTAGCAGCTGGGCCCACGCCATAGCATCCATGGCTATGCTTGGTATCGCAGTTGATGACCTCGACCGCATCATCACCTGGCTCCTGACGGTGCCTGCAGCGGTGACGGTGATGGTGCGCCCGCGCTGCGGTGGGGTGACCACCTGGGTAGCAGGGTCATGCGGCGATGGCTCTCGAGGGTCTGCGGCTCCGTCGGTGGGAGGATGGGATGCAATCGGAGTCACCCTCCTGTCCATACCTTGCGGAGCTTGATCATCGACACGCTGCTAAAGTTGTTCTCCTCGGATGCCTTCAGCCCCCGTGTCTGCCGCAGGGGGAGCAGCAACGGCGCCACTTGCTCCTGCCACGCCCCCAGCAGCGCTCATGTCCTCACTTGCCCCAGCATCTCCCGTGTCATTTGAGGCCACGGGCGGCGGAGCCTTCGAGGTGGATGGCTGGGCCAAAGGGCCGGACTTCTTCTTCTTGGGTGCCATGGTCGATGGCATCATCGAAGATGAAGATGGCGATGAAGATGACGCGCTGCACACGCTTTCAAGTTCGCACAAGCGAGCCCCCTACCTAGTGCGCCAAAGAAGTCACGGGATGTCCTCGGCCACCTATGAGACTGGGCTGCCTCTTGCTATTTTGGCGGGGGACGTCACATTGCAAAAAGAGCAGACCAGCGCATGACAACACGATAGAGAGCACACAACCAATTTACCCAGGTTCGGGCCACCGTGAGGCGTAAAACCCTACTCCTGCTTTGGTGGATTGATGGTGAAAAAGAACGTGGTGGTATGTGGTACACTGGCCCGACAAGGTCTGCCTCAGGGCTACAGTGAACACAAGCGTATGATGGGTTGGGTGTTGTCAAGTTTCAAACCCTCTAACCCCCTCCTACGACTGCCATGGGCCTCCTTTTATAGATTAAGGGGTCACCACAGTGGCAAAACAGTCATTACCCACTGATATAATAGCAAATAGTGCTATCATACCTAACTCTGCGGGCTGGCAGGGTGCATTAAATGCACCGCTCAGTGTCACGTCACTAGTTGCCCAGCAAGGCCTTCCAGGCTTATCTTGCCAGCTCCGCGCCTGTTCTCTTGACACGTCATTGTACGGGTGTCACCTGTGGGTTTCTTCTGTAGGAGATGGCTTCCATGTGGCGAATGCTGCCACTTAATCACCTTGCAGCTTGACACCGCACTGATTGATGACATGGGTCGTTCTTGCATGGTCGGCGGGGCGGTTCAGGCCCCGCAAGCCACGGCAGGTGCTGCAGGGGAGTCTTGGATGCTTGCTATTGGTGGTTGCCTGGCCCCTTGTGATGCCCCGAGACCGACGCTTCAGAAGACTTCCATATTTTCGTGATCACCATGTGTTTCATTTGTGCTTGCTCTTTTATTTTTTGCATTGCATTTTGTCATCATGCCATCATGTCATTAATCTTTGCATCTCAACTCAACTAAATAAATTGCATGAATCTCTGGTCCATTTAAACCGAGGGAATTCACATGGTGATTCTCTTTATAACATATACTCCCATTATTATTAGGGAGCTATCAGAAATATTCCATTCGTATGGAATCAACCCAAACAAACTTGCATTTTAGATCTCTTCCGTTTCCAGATTCTAGAGTCCTTATCTCATCTCTTTTGGTCTCCATTTAAATTCCTTCCAAATTCAAATAGTTTGAGTGTTATTCAAACTTATTTGAATTTGTATATTCTAAACTCTCTCTGACCTTTTTTCATTAAATTCTCTATATTTTCCTGTCTCGAGGAAAATATGTCACGTGTGGGAATTCCACTCCTACCCTTCCATTCTTTCCCTCTAAGTTTTTTTCCTATTCCAAAAAAATAAAAAAGGAAAGAATTTGGAGGGAGAGAGAGCCAGCAGCCAGGCCGCCTGCTTTCCCGAGGCCCAGCAGGCCCATCTATCCCTCCTAACCCTAGCCCGATCCCCCTCGGTCCTCTCCTTCCCTTCGTCTGCCTCCAGCACCGCACGCGCACGCAGCCAGTGCCAAGAGCCCGCGTCCCCTGCTCGATCCCCTCTCTCCCTTCGCTCTCTCCCTCACGCCGCCACCCTGCACGCCTTGCTGCGCCCGATTCCCTCGTCCTTCTCCTCCGGCCGCCACAGGTTTCCTCGCTGCCTTCCCGTCACTCTCCCTTCACACGAGCGTCCTCCGCGCCGCTGCATCCTCTATATGCCGCGCCCGAGACCCCGCGAACCTCCCGCTCGTCCGCCATGCTCTTGCGCCTCCTCCCTAGCGAGAATAGCCACCACCGGAGTTCTTCTTCCCCCGTGCGCTGTTGTCGAGTCGCCATGGCCTCGACCTCTTGTGCCTCCTCCTTCCTCCCGCCGGAGCCCAAGTCTGGCGCCTCCTCCCTCCAGCGCCGCCTTGCTGCTCCCTCCCGTGCACAAGCCCCTCCTCTACCATGGTCTTCCTCCTCCTGTGTCTGCAGCGATGTTGTGCTCTTGCAGATGCTCTTCTTACGCGCCGCCTTCCCCGCTAAGCCCCGTGGCGTGGCCCTTCTTCGGCAACTAGTGCCCCTCCATGGACGACCTCCACCACCGTTGCAACACCCAGAGCAAGACGACCACAACCCTGCGGCTTTCAGATGTAATTGGTTCGTTTTGGCCTTTGGGTCACCGTAGTCATTTTGTTGCAAGTACCTCGACGATCGCCGGTTTCGAAGACCACAAGCACCACTACATCAACGTGTAATCACAAAATTGTTGGTGACCTCGAAGCGTTTGGAATTGTTAAGTTCGACCCCATCACCGAGTACCCCTACAACAAGTGTACCTCTACCGCCCTCTTCGGAATCGCTAAGAATGCCAAGTACCCCTTCGAGTTGACGAGACCGGCAGGTTCGAAGACCCTAAGTACCACGGCGATCGACGCATAGTACCACTACCTTTGTAGTGTTCATCTACCGTCGCTGTAGACCCATGTATGCCTATCGTCGCCCCGAAGTCGTTGGATCCGATAAGTACCTCTTAGAAATGACCGAGTACCACTACCGTCGACTCTTGAACACCCCGTGGACGTCAAGTTCCTCGTTGTGACCCCGAACATCTACGAAAACATTGTACGACTACTACTGTGGCCCGAAGAACCGTGGGTCACAAGACTCGTGTACGACTTTCGCGAGTACCTCTACTGTCGCCGTGGACCGAGTGTACATCTACTTCCCCTACATCCCATCAAACCCGAACCGTCTCAAATGCACGCTCCGAAGGTATAACCGCCGAGAACGACCGCCCGTGGATGAATGCATGTGTTGTATGAGATGCATGTTTAGATGTTGTATCCGCCCGTGAACGGTTGTCATTGTCACTCGTTTCCATGCCACTAACCCGTGGGAACCCGGCATCTGCGATCACCCCACCATCCTTGCTTGACACGCTCCCGCCACACTACCTTTTGCACCGGTATATCCGTGAGCTACCGGAACCGATATGTTGTCGTGGCATCATTTTCGGATTCATCGCCGTGGCACCCTTTCTTTCTACCACGGCGACAAATACTTCATAACATGCTCATGTCCACATTTTCATAAAAATTGCAAAAAAAACTTGCACATGTCATCCGTATCATGATAATAACATTTAAAATGTTTAAAATTGTTGTTTGCATTAAATTGCTAAACGCATATGAGGATTTACCGGAATTGTTGCTTGTTATTTCCGGCCTCATTTAAAATACCTAATTGTGTAGTTTTCATATGCTTCGCCTCTTGACGTGCTTGACAACATTTAATATTGTTGGGTACATAAACAAGAGAGAACTAAATAATTGATGTGGTGTTTCATCAATGTGCAACTCGTTGCATACTGAGCTCCACTTAATTTGTAGTATTGTTTGTGCACTTTGCCATGCCATGCATATTTAAAGCGGACATGCATCATACTTGATTGTGCATCATGCCATGATTATGTGATGGTTGTTTACCATGTTGTTTGCTTCTTTCCGGGTTGCTTCTCTCGTTAGTTTCGGTTTCGTTCTGGAGTTGTGAGGATCCGTTCGACTACATCCGTTTGTATTCTTCATGGACTTGTTCTTCTTCCTTGCGGGATCTCAGGCAAGATGACCATACCCTCAAAATCACTTCTATCTTTGCTTGCTAGTTGTTCTCTCTATTGCTATGCCGCGCTACCTACCACTTGCTATATCATGCCTCCCATATTGACATGTCAAGCCTCTAACCCACCTTTCCTTGCAAACCGTTGTTTGGCTATGTTACCACTTTTGCTCAGCCCCTCTTATAGCGTTGCTAGTTGCAGGTGAAGTTGAAATTTGTTCCACGTGGGGACATGGATATGTTGGGATATCACAATATCTCTTATTTTAATTAATGCATCTATATACTTGGTAAAGGGTGGATGGCTCAGCCTTATGCCTGGTATTTTGTTCCACTCTTGCCGCCCTAGTTTCCGTCATACCGGTGTTATGTTCCTTGATTTTGAGTTCCTTATGCGGTTGGGTGTTATGGGGACCCCTTGACAGTTCGTTTTGAATAAAACTCCTCCAGCAAGGCCCAACCTTGGTTTTAACATTTGCCACCTAAGCCTTTTTCCTTGGGTTCTGCAGACTCACGGGTCATCTTTATTTTAAACCCCCGGGCCAGTGCTCCTCTGAGTGTTGGTCCAAACTGGGCGATATCCGGCGCACCCAGGTCAACCAGGGTTTATGCCAACCCGACGTCTGGCCCACCCGGTGTGCCCTGAGAACGAGATATGTGCGACTCCTATAGGGATTTGTCGGCACATCGGGTGGCTTTGCTGGTTTGGTTTTACCATTGTCAAAATGTCTTGTAACCGGGATTTTGAGACTGGTCGGGTCTTCCCGGGAGAAGGAATATCCTTCATTGACCATGAGAGCTTTTGACGGGCTAAGTTGGGACACCCTTGCAGGGTATAAACTTTCGAGAGCCGTGCCCGCGGTTATGTGGCAGATGGGAATTTGTTAATGTCCGGTTGTAGAGAACTTGACACTTGACTTAATTGAAATGCATCAACCGCGTGTATAGCCGTGATGGTCTCTTCTCGGCGGAGTCCGGGAGGTGAACACGGTTCTCGTGTTATGGTTGTGCGTAAGTAGATTTAGGATCACTTCTTGATCACTTCTAGCTTCTCGATCATTACATTGCTTCTCTTCTTGCTCTTATTTGCGTATGTTAGCCAGCATATATGCTTAGTGCTTGCTACAGCTCCACCTCATTACCTATGCTACCCATAAGCTTAAATAGTCTTGATCTCACAGGTGTGAGATTGCTGAGTCCTCGTGACTCACAGATACTTCCAAACAGTTGCAGGTGCTGATGATACCAGTGGAGATGACGCAACCGAGCTCAAGTGGGAGCTCGATCAAGATCTTGACCGTTGTTTTGTTCCATTTCCTTTTGATCAGTAGTGGAGCCCAGTTGGGACGATAGGGGATCTAGCATTTGGGGTTGTCTTCTTTTATTTTGGTTCCGTAGTCGGACCTTGATTGTACTTTGTATGATGTATGTTTGACTTGTTATTTGTGTGAAGTGGGGATTGTAAGCCAACTCTCTATCCCTTTCTTATTCAGTACATGGGATTGTGTGAAGATTACCCCACTTGCGACTAAACCACCATGCGGTTATGCCTCTAAGTCGTGCCTCGACACGTGGGAGATATACCCGCATCGCGGGTGTTACAAGTTGGTAATCAGAGCCTTCCCCGACTTAGGAGCCCCCTGCTTGATCGAATCGCTGACATTGTTGAGTCTAGAACAAAATGTTTTGAGTCTTAGGATTACATATATCGGAGTGTAGGATTCCTTTTACTCCTCAGTCCCTTCGTCACTCCGGTGGGGCCTCCTGACATACAATTTTGACTCTTCCCTCCTCAAATTTCATGATTTTTTTAGGATCATGCGGGTATCTTGGAATCGTTCAGATGGTTTTGTGACGAGAACATTGTTCTTGGTGATTCCTGACATTTAGGGGTTGTGGCAGTGTCCCAGGGAGTTGAGCTCCGAGGTGTTGTCATCACAATTTTATCGTTGCAGTTCTGGAATACCTGAGTTCGCCGACATCGAAAATCTCTTTTATGCAGTTGTTGGTGAGATAACCTCGACGCCACCCAGTACTAGGGCGGGAGTTCGGGAGTATTGCCATAACTCGTATAAAGGATGCTTTTCGAAGGTTGAGGTACATGACTTCTGAAGGTTTCTTGGTTATGTGTTGAAGCATGGATACAGCTAGATGTAGAGATTGTTAGTTTGGGTGAGATATTATGCTTTCCCTGTATCCCCAACTCCTGATTGCATAACCAGAAAGTTTCGGGAGTTTATAAGTGGGATTTCAAGTATCACGTAGGATATCCTTCCAACAGACACATGATACGATGTCGGGTCTATCATATGTTTGTTTGCGGCTTATTTTGCAAGCCAATCTTTGTTTTGTTTTCAGTTGTGGTATTCGAGTTGCTTCAATGTCAAGTGTTGGTTCCATACCATTTCCTAAGCGGTGTTCTCATACTTCTATGTGAATACCAATCCTTTCTTGATAATTGAGATTGTCATGTCAATCCTTTTTCAACCGGTGTGTTTCTCTTCAAGTGGATCCGATCATTTTCAACATCCGCAAGATCAACTCAGTCTTCTCAACGTTGTTCGTTTCATCCGTCCCCAAGTTTCCTTTGTTTTCCCACCCTCCCAACCTTTTTCTTCAAGTACTCAGAGATATTCAAATCAACTATCCATTTTATTCATACGAAGTCTCTTCATTCTTTTCCTTCAATGTTCTTACCTAGTGATTCTCATGAAGATACTATCGGAGCTTCGAGTTTATAATTCTTCATTTTTTTCTTGTCCGGTGGATTCAATTCAAGCTTTGTTGATCATATCATTTCCTTGGTTCAAATGCTTTCTCATGCTGGTGCACCTCTTAATCATCCACTTCTCGCTATTCAATTGTTTCCAGAGTGCCGAAGATATCTTAGAAGATTCAAGTTTCCATTCTCAATTCGCTCAAGTTCTTTTGAGGATGTTATCTCATTCAAGCCATTTAATTCAACCGGTGCAATCTCCCTTTCAAGTAATCGTCGAACAGTGTATCTTTTGAGTGGGCCCTAACCCACAGGTCTTTTCCCAGGTTCTTACCTGACTCATCTAATTTTTTCCGGAGTTATTCTCAAATTCATTTCAAAGTTTGACATAAGAATGAGTTATCACCAGCCAAATGTCTTTCACCAAGATCTTTCAAATTATTTTCATTGTTGGTTCAACCTTTCTAATATTCATCCTAGAGTATCTCAACAATTCAGGGTGTTGTTTCTCATCGTCATTCTCAACATTTGAAGACCTAAGAGGAGTTTTTCCTCCAAATCTTATCCATTCTCTCAGAGATGCATCGTTCAAGCTTGCTGCCATCCTCTCATAATTGTTTTCGATTGTGAGAATTCTTTTCACCCATCGGAGCAATTCAGAGTCTTTTCAGTTTGATTCTCCGGAGCCCATCACCTCAGAATTATTCATTCAAGCTTTCAGCTCTCGTTATCCAAATCATACCGATGCATCATTCAAGTATTATCTAATCAGCTCGGGATCTCTCCGTTCACTTGTATCTAAATTCTCTCAAGTATCTTCGTTCATTTTTTTAATTCTTCCTGGTGTTTCTTTATCTTTTCTGCGTTCATTTTTAATTCTTACGACGGGTTGTTCAAGATTCCTCTTCCTATGTTCTCACATTATTTCATTCGTTCTCTTTAAATCCTACGGGTGGTCCTTTGAGTTTGAGCTATATCTATCTTAATCCTCTCTACGAGAATAAGTAGTATGCCAAATCTGTTGCTTGACATCAATTTAAATTGGTGAAGGATAAGCATAATGTAATTATTATTCTTGTTTCATCAAGTAAATTCAATTCCTTATTCCGGAGGTTCATCAAAATTCTTGTTTTCGGTTGTTCATCTTTCTTTCCGGAGTGCCCAATTTTCTCGGTTATGTCATTGCGAAGCTCCATCTAAATCATTGCAAGGATTCACCTTGTGTTTTCAACTTCTCGTTCCTTTCGTTTGATCATCCTTTTTGTTACCGGAGTTCTTCGTGGAGGCTCTACATGGTGGTTCGTCAAGGATTCTTTTCATTCTACAATTGTTCTTCAAGATTTCTCTTGAAGTTAGGATCCGCCAAGCTATACTCTAAAAAATAAACATGGTGGTCAACACGTGATTTATTTGAGGAGTTCAAGCATTCTTCATCTTGCATTCCGAAGTGCAATTCGTTCTACCTTATCTTTTGAGGTGGTGTTACGTCATTTTTGACAATTGCTTGGTGTTTTCATGATTCACAAGTTGTCCGGAATGACATATCATAAACCCATCATTTTCAATTCATTCATGAGATCCTTTACAACCCATCAATCTCTTCATTAGAGTTATCTTGGGTTATATTTCACCTAAAGCCATCCCTAAGGAATGTTGCTATTTATGGTGCTCATAAATGACCCAAGTTTTTCATTTATCCTCCCGGTGAAATAAGTTTGTCGTCTCCTTGTTGATATGAATCCAATCTATTGTTTCTGTTAGTGGCAGAATTTCACCTCATAGTTTTGAGATGTTTCCCATAAGCCCACAACAACCTTATTCTTATGTTGTTTATTTTTCTACAACTCCATTCAATCCTTCTTTCTAAGGATGCTTTCAAATTCATTCGATGTAGAAGATGTTGTTTTCTTCTTCGTTACTTTCAGTCCGTTCTATCTTTTGTTCCGGAGGCATTGTGATGTTGCACTCTTCAACCCATCATCCCATTTTTGTCAAAGATCATGTTGTTTCATTTGCTCATCCATTCAACTGGAGTGTCGTGTCCTTCATTCAAATTCTTTTCATCTTATCAAATCTTGCATCTTTTTTCAACCAGAGTGTTGTTCGAATTTGTTCTTCCTTGTTACTTGTTTATCTCATTTCAACCAGAGTGGTTTCAATTCCTTCTTCTCCATTGTGCTCGGCATTCATAGTTTTGCAACCTCCAGGGTTCACATGGTGTTCCTTGTTCCTCATTCCTAATGGAGTGTTTTCAACCTCGTTCATCTCCGTTGTTTTTTTTTCTTTCTTTCGTTCTTCTTTCCAGTTGTTCAACCTCTCAATGTTCTTTGGTTTCACTCGTTTGTCAAAGAAGCAACTTTGTTTTACGTCTACCTCTTCCGTTTCTCCCCGGTGCCATCCTAGATCTCGGGACAAGATCCTCTCGTAGTGGTGGAGTGTTGTGACGCCCCGAGACCGACGCTTTAGAAGACTTCCATATTTTCGTGATCACCGTGTGTTTCATTTGTGCTTGCTCTTTTATTTTATTTTTCATTGCATTTTGTCATCATGCCATCATGTCATTAATCTTTGCATCTCAACTCAACTAAATAAATTGCATGGATCTCCGGTCCATTTAAACCAAGGGAATTCACATGGTGATTCTATTTATAATATATACTCCCATTATTATTAGGGAGCTATAAGAAATATTCCATTCGTATGGAATCAACGCAAACAAACTTGCATTTTAAATCTCTTCCATTTCCAGATTCTAGAGTCCTTATCTCATCTCTTTTGGTCTCCATTTAAATTGCTTCCAAATTCAAATAGTTTGAGTGTTATTCAAACTTATTTGAATTTGTATATTCTAAACTCTCTATGACCTTTTTTCATTAAATCCTCTGTTTTCTCCTGTCTCGAGGAAAATATGTCACGTGTGGGAATTCCACTCCTACCCTTCCATTCTTTTCCTCTAAGTTTTTTTCCTATTCTAAAAAAATAAAAAGGAAACAATTTGGAGGGAGAGAGAGCCAGCAGTCAGGCCGGCCTGCTTCCCCGAGGCCCAGCAGGCCCATCTATCCCTCCTAACCCTAGCCCGATCCCCCTCAGTCCTCTCCTTCCCTTCATTCGCCTCCAGCGCCACACGCGCACGCAGCCAGTGCCAGGACCCCGCGTCCCCTGCTTGATCCCCTCTCTCTTTCGCTCTCTCCCTGATGCCGCCACCCTGCATGCCTTGCTGCGCCCGATTCCCTCGTCCTTCTCCTCCGGCCGCCGCAGGTTTCCTCGCTGCCTCCCCATCACTCTCCCGGCTGTTGCTTCCAATGAGACAACCCACCATGTACTCCTACATGGCAAGCGTCCTCTGTACCGCTGCATCCTCTGCACACCGCGCCCGAGACACCGCTAACCTCCTGCTCGTCCGCCGTGCTCTTGCCCCTCCTCCCTAGCGAGAACAACCACCACCGGAGTTCTTCTTCCCTCGTGCGCCGTCGTCGAGTTGCCATGGCCTCGACCACTTGTGCCTCCTCCTCCCTCCTGCCGGAGCCCAAGTCCGGCGCCTCCTGATAACCCACAAGTATAGGGGATCGCAATAGTTTTCAAGGGTAAAGTATTCAACCCAAATTTATTGATTCGACACAAGGGGAGCCAAAGAATATTCTCAAGTATTAGCAACTGAGTTGTAAATTCAACCACACCTGGAAACTTAATATCTGCAGCAAAGAGTTTAGTAGCAAAGAAATATGATAGTAGTGGTAATGGTAGCAAAAGGTAACAGTAGTAAAAGTAGTGTTTTTGGTATTTTGTAGTGATGATAGCAATAGCAACGGAAAAGTAAATAAGCGAAGAACAATATATGGAAAGCCCGTAGGCAATGGATCAGTGATAGAGAATTATGCCGGATGCGGTTCATCATGTAATAGTCATAACCTAGGGTGACACAGAACTAGCTCCAGTTCATCAATGTAATGTAGGCATGTATTCCGAATATAGTCATACGTGCTTATGGAAAAGAACTTGCATGGCATCTTTTGTCCTACCCTCCCGTGGCAGCGGGGTCCTTACGAAAACTAAGGGATATTAAGGCCCCCTTTTAATAGAGTACCGGAACAAACCATTAGCATATAGTGAATACATGAACTCCTCAAACTACGGTCATCACCGGTGAGTATCCCAATTATTGTCACTTTGGGGTTAACGGATCATAACACATAGTAGGTGACTATAGACTTGCAAGATAGGATCAAGAACTCTCATATATTGATGAAAACATAATAGGTTCAGATCCGAAATCATGGCACTCGGGCCCTAGTGACAAGCATTAAACATAGCAAAGTCATAGCAACATCAATCTCATAACATACTGGATACTAGGGATCAAACCCTAACAAAACTAACTCGATTACATGATAAATCTCATCCAACCAATAATCGTACAACAAGCCTACGATGGAATTACTCACGCACGACGATGAGCATCATGAAATTGGTGATGGAGGATGGTTGATGATGACGATGGCGACGGATTCCCATCTCCGGAGCCCCGAACGGACTCCAGATCAGCCCTCCCGAGAGGTTTTAGGGCTTGGCGGCGGCTCCGTATCGTAAAACGCGATGAGTCTTTGTCTCTGATTTTTTTCTCCCCGAAACACAATATATAGAGTTGGAGTTGGAGTCGGAGGAGCACCAGGGGGCCACGAGGTAGGGGGCGCTCCCCCCACCCTCGTGGACAGGTGGTGGGCCCCCTGGCCTTCATCTTTTGCAGGTATTTTTTATATTTTCCAAAAAGTTGCTCTGTGAAGTTTTAGGTCATTCCGAGAACGTTTGTTTATGCACATAAATAACACCATGGTAATTCTGCTGAAAACAATGTTAGTCCGGTTAGTTCCATTCAAATCATGCAAGTTAGAGTCCAAAACAAGGGCAAAAGTTTTTGGAAAAGTAGATACGACAGAGACGTATCAACTCCCCCAAGCTTAAACCTTTGCTTGTCCTCAAGTAATTCAGTTGATAAACTGAAAGTGATAAAGAAAAACTTTTACAAACTCTGTTTGCTCTTGTTGTTGTAAATATGTAAAGCCCGCATTCAAGTTTTCAGCAAATATTATAACTAACCACATTCACAATAACGCATAGGTCTCAAGTTTACTCATATCAATGGCATAATCAACTAGCGAGCCATAATAATAAATCTCGGATGACAACACTTTCTCAAAACAATCACAATATGATATAACAAGATGGTATCTCGCTAGCCCTTTCTGAGACCGCAAAACATAAATGCAGAGCACCTTTAAAGATCAAGGACTGACTAGACATTGTAATTCATGGTAAAAGAGATGCAGTCAAGTCATACCCAATGTAAACTAACAATAATAAATGCAAATGACAACGATCCTCTCCAACTGGTGCTTTTTAATTAGAGCGTGATGAGTCAGCATAAAAGTAAATAGATAGGCCCTTCGCAGAGGGAAGCAGGGATTTGTAGAGGTGCCAGAGCTCAGTTTTGAAACAGAGGTGAATAATATTTTGAGCGGTATACTTTCATTGTCAACATAACAACCAAGAGATGGCAATATCTTCCATGCTACACACATTATAGGTGGTTCCCAAACAGAATGGTAAAGTTTATACTCCCCCTTCCACCAACAAGCATCAATCCATGGCTTGCTTGAAACAACGAGTGCCTCCAACTAACAAGAGTCCCAGGGGGAGTTTTGTTTGCAATTTTTTTGATTTAGTTTGCATAAAGCATGGGACTGAGCATCCCGGTGACCAGCCATTTATATCGTGAGTGAGGAGCGGAGTCCACTCCTCTTGAGAATAACCAGCCTAACATGGAAGATACGGACATCCCTAGTTCATACCTGAGCTATTCAAGCATACAAAACAGGATATTTATTTGAAGGTTTAGAGTTTGGCACCTACAAATTTACTTGGAATGGAAGGTAGATACCGTATATAGGTAGGTATAGTGGACTCATTTGGAATAACTTTGGGGTTTATGGAGTTGGATGCACAAGAAGTATTCCCGCTTAGTACAGGTGAAGGCTAGCAAAAGACTGGGAAGCGACCAGCTAGAGAGCGCCAATAGTCATTAACATGCATTAAAATTAATCAACACCGAATGCAAGCATGAGTAGGATATAATCCACCATGAACATAAATATCGTGAAGACTATGTTGATTTTGTTTCAACTACATGTGTAAACATGTGCCAAGTCGAGTCACTTAAATCATTCAGAGGAGGATACCACCATATCATATCACATCATAACCATTTTCATAGCATGTTGGCATGCAAGGTAAACCATTATAACTCATAGCTAATCAAGCATGGCATAAGCACTATGATCTCTAGTTGTCATTGCAAACATGTTTATTCATAATAGGCTGAATCAAGAACGATGAACTAATCATATTTACAAAAACAAGAGAGGTCGAGTGTAGCGACCAGACCTCAAACAGTTTGATCTATGTGCTTAGGTGTCATCCCTGGATCAGTAATGCTGACACCACACAGTACTTTAAGGATTTATAATAGAGTAGAAATCACACACTTATTACATCGAGTGTCTCAATAGAGAACTTATTACAATAAATATGGCTTAAGGCCATCTAATAACGATAACAGCGGAAGGCTTAGAAGATAAGTGAGTCCATCAACTCCAACGGCATCACTGAGTATAGAACCACGACCTAAAACTCCTTAATCGTTGTCTGAAAAATCTGCAACATTAACGTTGCAGCCCGAAAATGGGTCAGCACATGGAATATGCTGGCAAAGTAACACATAGAGAGTAATGGAATGAAACAGCTATACTATATGCATATTTGGCTGGTGGAAAGCTCTATGGTTACAGTTTTGCGTAAAGGAAATTTTTCCCTACAGCAAAGGAATAAATTTTATTTAACTATCATGGTAGTTGTTAAACATTGAGAATGGTTGACAGCATCCTCAATCCCAATTAAACATCATTAAACAAACCCGTCAAACTTAATTTCATAGTTACATGTTGAGATTCACATGATAATCCAAGCTAGATACTCAAGATGTCCATAACCGGGGACACGGCTAACCATGATTAGTTTATACACTCTGCAGAGGTTTGCGCACTTTTCCCCACAAGACTCGATCGCCTCCGTTTGGTTTCTCGCACTACATGGTGTTTGTGAAACGGATGACAGAGACATACTCTTTCAGAAGCGCTAGCACCTTACGATGGGTAGACCGTTACACCTACTTTCCCCTACATCTGCTAGTCTACCCTGTAAGAGTTCGCACGACTTAATCAACTATGCTAGAGCCCATAATAGCTTGTGGCTGCACACGGAAGTTTCTAGTATGAAAAATCTCATGATCCCTTTGGGCCTGGGTGGCGGTCCAAAAGAAAATAGGCAATCCTGGAATACCCAAGCACCTCAATCACCCAGATGTGTGTTTAAGTTTCTACCTTAGATAAACCATTAATTAACAAACTCACATCTATCATGGATATTCACTCACCCAATCCATGTCTACTAGCATAGCATGGCATAATAGGCAAACGTAGAAGTAACTCCCAAAGGTTTGATAATACAATAGGTAATAGGTACTACCTCAACTACTTCCCAGACCCACAATTTAATTAGATCGTAATCATGCAATGTGTGAGGATTGATCTAATGCAATAAAACTAGGTAGTTGGAAAGCATGATAAAAGTGTTACTTGCCTTGCTGATGATCCGTGAAACCTAGAGATTCGAAGTAACAGGCGGCGCACTCCAGGTACTATATCGCAAACAAACAAGCATACAATAAGTACTGAACTAATGCACAGGTAAAACTCAAATAAGAGATCTAACCAGAAGGTTCAACTTAAGAACTCCGGTTTGCAAAAAGAATCAAATAAACGAAGCAACGAAAGTCAAACGGCGAAAGAAACAAACTTCATTCTACTAATCTGAATCTAAGTAAAATTTTACAGAAGCAAAAACTTGCTTCAGTTGGTTAAACGGATAGAGGGTTTCGAGACGAAATTCCAGGCGCTTGAATCGCCTGATTCCGATAAACGAGCGAAAAGTTATACTAAAACGAAAATCGGATCAGAAATCACGATCAGAAAAATCGCAGATTTAATCCGAGAAAAGAAAAACGATGAACGTTCGCTAGAACGAACGAACGCTCGCTATTTAAATGAATCAGAAAACTGATCTATTTAAAAAAACCGAACTAAAAGAAAACGAACCAAAACCGTCGGAAAAACCAAACAGTTTTTCGGGAAAAACCGGCGACTAAAAAAAACTACCTTCGGCAACTCCGGCGACGGATCCGGCGGGCGGCGGCGGTGCTCCGGCGGCGGCGGCGGTCAGCGGCGACGCGGG
>NC_041382.1:299145313-299190112 GCF_002162155.2 Triticum dicoccoides | reverse complement strand
GGCGGCGGCGCGGGGCGGTGATCGGCGGCAGCGGCGCGGGGCGGCGAAGGCGGCGGTGGCGGCGCTATGGCGGCGGGGCTGGGGCGCTAGGGATTGGGAGTTCCCGGGCTAGGCTCCCCGGCTTATAAAGCCTGGACGGGCCTAGTGTCCGGGTCGGACACGGCCCATAGGTCAGTTGCGTTTTTTTTAATATTTTCCCCGGTTTCTAGAATCAAGCCGGACAAAGTGAACATTTATTTGGGGCCTAAATGCAATTTTGACAAACGCACATTTTTCCTCAATTCAAATAAAATTACACAAAACTCCGAAATAAAATCTTATTTGATTTTATTATTAACTCCTCAATATTTCTTTATTTTTGGGAAAGTCATTTTATTCCCTCTCTCATATTTTTGTAATAGAAATAATTGATGATAAAATAATTAAAATCAAATGATCCTATTCTCAAAAATTGAGAAAACTCAAATATGAAAATAACGAAATCCCAACTCTCTCTCCGTGGGTCCTTGAGTTGCGTAGAATTTCTAGGATCAAACCAACAACAAATAAAGTATGATATGCAATGATGATCTAGTGTGTAACATTCCAAATTGAAAATTTGGGATGTTACAAACCTACCCCCCTTAAGATGAATCTCGTCCTCGAGATTCGGGTTGGCTAGAAAATAGGTGAGGGTGGTCCTTGAGCAAATCCTCCTCTCGCTCCCAGGTGGCTTCATCCTCCGTGTGGTGGCTCCACTGAACTTTACAAAACTTGATAACCTTGCTGTGGGTGACTCGGCTGGCAAACTCGAGAATCTTAACTATCCAATGGCACTGTGTCTCTCAAGGGTATGTCAGCCATCTCCGTGTGGAACTTCTTCAACTGAGAAACATGGAACACATCATGAACTCCTGACAATCCTTCGGGCAATTCCAACTTGTAGGCCACTTCTCCCATACGTTCCAATACTCGGTATGGTCCTATAAATCGTGGCGCTAACTTTCCCTTAAGACCAAAACGCTTTATTCCCCGAAGTGGGGATACTCGAAGATAAACTCGGTCTCCGACTTCGTAAACTGTCTCCTTGCGTTTAGAATCTGCGTAGCTTTTCTGCCTGGACTGGGCTACCTTAAGCCTATCGCGAATCAACTTCACCTTCTGTTCAGACTCCTTAATCAAATCAGGTCCAGACAACTGGCGGTCTCCAACTTCATCCCATGACAACGGTGTCCTGCACCTCCTTCCGTACAAGGCTTTGAAAGGGGCCATCATTAAACTGGATTGATAGCTGTTGTTGTAAGAGAATTTTGCATATGGCATATTGTCGTCCCAACTAGATCCATAATCTAGCGCACAGGCTCTCAGCATATCCTCCAAAATCTGATTGACTCTCTCGGTCTGTCCACCTGTCTGTGGATGAAAAGTTGTGCTGAACTCTAGCCTGGTACCCAAACTTTCGTGCAACTGATTCCAGAACTTCGATGTAAACTAGGTTCCTCTATCTGATACTATACTCCTCGGAACTCCATGTAAGCATACAATCCTGGTCATGTATATCTTTGCCAACTTAGCACTGGTGTAAGTGGTCTTTACCGGGATGAAATGAGCTACTTTTGTCAACCGATCAACTACAACCCAAATCGAGTCATAGCCTGAACGAGTCCTGGGTAATCCCGTTATAAAATCCATGCCTAGGTTATCCCACTTCCATTCGGGTATCGGCAATGGTTGTAACAATCCTGCTGGCTTCTGATGCTCTGCCTTTACTCTCTGACATACATCACAAACTGCTACATACTCCACAATATCTTTCTTCATTCCGGTCCACCAGAAAGTGTCCTTCAAATCCAAATACATCTTGGTATTTCCTGGGTGAATCGAATATGGTGAGTCATGTGGCTCTTGCAGAATCAACTTCCTGATCTCCGAGTCATTTGGCACATAAACACAGTCTTCAAATCATAGGGTGTCGTGCTCATCCTCATGAAATCCTTTAGCCTTTACTTCGCTCATTTTCTCCTTTATAGAGGAAATATCCTTGCCAGTCTTCTGAGCTTCTCTGATTCTGTCCATCAAAGTTGACTGAATCTCCAATGCTGCTACATAGCCTCTCGGAACTATCTCCAAACATAGCTCGCGAAGATCCTCGGCTAACTCCTTTGGTATTTCTCCCATCATTACTGTATTGACATGGCTCTTACGACTTAATGCGTCAGCTACTACATTAGCCTTTCCGGGATGGTAATGCAATCTCATATCATAATCCTGGATGAGCTCCAACCATCTCCTTTGTCTGAGGTTTAACTCCTTCTGCGTGAAAATGTATTTCAAACCCTTGTGATCCGTGTACACCTCACAATGATTTCCAATGAGGAAATGTCTCCATGTTTTCAATGCATGCACTACGGCTGCTAACTCCAATCATGCGTATCATAATTTAACTCATGCGGCTTAAGCTATCGTGAGGCATAGGAAACCACTCTTCCTTCCTGCATAAGCACTGCTCCAAGTCCTCGACGTGAAGCGTCGCAATACACCTCATAATCCTTGGTCTGATCTGGCAAAATCAGTACTGGTGAGGTAACCAAACGTTTCTTCAACTCCTGGAAACTAGTCTCACACTCCTCAGTTCATATGAACTTGGTATCCTTTTCCAACAACTCCGTCATAGGCTTTGCAATCTTTGAGAAATTCTCAATGAATCTCCAGTAGTATCCTGCGAGTCCAAGAAAACTCCGGATCTCTCCAACTGTTGTTGGGGCTTCCCAATTTGTCACAGTATCAACCTTAGTGGGATCTACTGCTATACCTTCTCCGGATATAACGTGTCCGAGAAATCCAACTTCTTTCAACCAAAACTCACATTTGCTAAACTTGGCATATAACAGGTATTCTCTGAGCTTACCAAGTACCAAACGCAAATGCTCCTTATGCTCCTCCTCATTCTTCGAGTAAACAAGGATATCATCAATGAACACTACGACGAACTTATCCAAAAACTCCATAAACACTTTGTTCATCATGTTCATAAAATATGCAGGTGCGTTAGTCAGACCAAATGACATAATGGTGTACTCATACAACCCATATCTTGTGGTGAATGCTGTCTTAGGTATGTCTTGCTCTCGAATCTTCAATTGATGGTACCCTGATCGCAAATCAATCTTGGAAAATACTTTAGCTCCTTGCAATCGATCAAATAGATCATTGATCATTGGTAGTGGGTACTTATTCTTGATCGTTACTTCATTCAACCCACGATAATCAACAACCATCCTTAACGATCCATCCTTTTTCTCCACTAGAAGTACTGGTGATCCCTAAGGTGACGAACTTGGGCGAATGTAACCTTTATCCAGTAACTCCTTAATCTGCTTCTTAATCTCCACCAAATCCTTTGCGGGCATCCTGTATGGTCTCTTAGATATTGGCCCTGTGCCTGGCAAAAGCTCAATCAAAAACTCAATATCTCTAACCGGTGGCATGCCTGGCAACTCTTCTAGAAATATGTCAGGGAAATCCCTTACCATTGGTACTTCCTCCTGCACAACTCCTGATAAGGAATTTACTTGTGTCCTATCTGGCGCATGCCGGGATACATACTTGATCCTTCTTCCTTCTGGCGTCATAAGCAAAATTGTCTTACTGGCGCAATCGATGTTTCCCCCATACATCGACAACCAATCCATACCGAGAATTACATCCAAACTTTGGGATTCCAGAATAATTGAATCTGTTGGGAAAATATGTCTTCCTATACTTAATGGCACTTGGAAACATCCTTGACTGCCATATATTCCGCTCCTGATGAGCTTACTAGCATAGGTGTTCTGAGAACCTTAGTGGGCAGGTTATACTTATCCACAAATCCCCTTGATATGTATGAATGCGATGCACGAGTATCAAAAAGAACGAGTGCAGTAAATGACATAACCAAAAACTTACCTATTACTGCATCCGGCTGCTCTTTAACCTCCTCCACGTTAACGTGGTTCACCTGTCCCCTGTTGAAAGGGTTCGGCTTCTTCCCAGAGCTTCCATTGCCATTCTGGCCTTCAGGACATTCATTGGCATAATGTCCGGTCTTCTGACACTTAAAGCAAGTGACTTGGCTCAGGTGTTTCTTGGTTGGGGTTGATGGGTTGGTACGGTTCTAGCCGTTGCTTCCTCCATTACCATTACCATGCTTGGTGCCATTGTGATTGTGCGAGCTACCTCCTCCATGGGTATGATGAAAATGTCCTCCTGGTCTAGGGCTAAATCGTGGCTTCTGCTGAGCTCCTGAATTGTACTTTCCTTGTGCATACTTCCTCTTGCGATTTTCAATTTGTTGCTGCTTCCCTTCAATCATAAGAGCATGATCTACCAACTCCTGGTAGTTGTTGAAGGTTGCTACCATCAACTGCATGCTCAACTCATCATTTAGTCCTTCCAGAAACTTCTCCTGCTTAGTTGCATCCGTAGCAACGTCATCTGGGGCATAACGTGCTAATTTTCTAAAGTCCTCCACATACTGGCCAACTGTCCGTCCTCCTTGGCGCAAGTTGCGAAACTCTCGCTTCTTCAAGGCCATAGCTCTTGCTGAAACATGGGCAGTTCGAAAAGCCTGCTAAAACTGGTCCCATGTGACAGTGTCGACAGGGAAAGTGGCTGTGAAATTCTCCCACCATGATGTTGCGGGTCCTTCAAGCTGATGTGCGGCAAACTTCACCTTCTCTGCATCTGTGCATCCGGCTGTGGTCAACTCTCTAGCTGTCTTGCGGAGCCAATCATCTGCTACTATCGGCTCAGTGCTACTGGAAAACACCGGCGGATTCAGCCTAAGAAAACGGGCTAAGTGATCAACATGTGGTGCTGGTGGTGGTGGGTTGTTGTTGTTCCCTTGATTCCGATTCTGGCCTAGCAACTACATCAATGTGTTCTGCTGCTGGATCAACTGGGTGAGCTCCGGTGGGAAGGTAAATCCGGGGTCACGTCTCAGAGGCATCTGAGGGTTTAGAAAAGATGAGATTTAAGAATAGAGGGGGTCTAAAAACAAAACACTACCCATATGCACATGAGGCAAAAACAAACAATTCACTTCATTCAATCAAACAAGGGCATACAATCGATCTAACTATCGCAAAAGTGCTCGGACTACTATATTTACATGGTGGACTAATACTACTGATGAGGTGGTCTACTAGAAATATTTTTTGGTTGTAGACTCCATGATATCTGCTCCGGCTTCATCAACGTAGTCATCATCGCTATCATCTAGATCCGAGTCGGTGTCGTCGATGATGATGTAGTCTTCCGGGCAAATCTCCTTGGGTTCTTCGTCTTCATCTACTAGTGTAGGGCCTCCCATAAATATCCCGATCTTCATTGTTAGGTCGGCATTCTTATCCACTAATACTTCTATTTCCTCTTCATAATCTTCATGTGTAGCCTTGAGTTCTTCCTCCAGTTCCTTGATTCTTGTCCTTGCCTTCTTCAGGTCTATCATGTCGGCGCACATCTGGTTCTCCTGATGTCGAATGTGCTGGTTTAACTCCTGGATAAAAGCTGCAATTGATCTATCCTTTCTGGTGCTGATCATCTCCCAGTGCTCATCTCGGCGCCCATAAATCTGGTAGATAGTATCCCTGAGATCATTGTGGTAGACTTCTCCAATGCGTCCCATGGCGATGTGAGCTGCCATGCTCTTTCCTATACACCAAGTTGGTGCATCAAAAGAAAACTCTATGGGCTCAGTGACTGGCATGAACGTCCTTCCTGGAACTTGAACTTGAATCATCCAGCGGTCTTCTCCAGGTAAAGTGGTGTTGTAGGTTCCAGTGAAGCTTGGTACTCCTATGTTCAGGTATCTAGTGACTTCCTTCAAGTGACGTCCAAAGGGTGTATCTTCATTCGGTTGTGTGAACTTGTTCCTTTCATCCGCCATCCTAAAGAGTAGAAAAGATGAGAGGTAGAAAGAGAAGAGAGTGAGTAGTGATCTAGGTCTTTAGCTTAGTGGTCGTGTCCTACAGTCAGCATGTGCTCTGATACCATCTTTGTAGCGACTAGACCTCAAACAGTCTGATCTCTGTGCTCAGGTGTCATCCCTGGATCAGTAATGCTGACACCACACAGTACATGAAGGATTTATAACAGAGTAGCAATCACACACTTATTACATCGAGTGTCTCAATAGAGAATTTATTACAATAAATATGGCTTAAGGCCATCTAATAACGATAACAGCGGAAGGCTTAGAAGATAAGTGAGTCCATCAACTCCAACGGCATCACTGAGTATAGAACCACGACCTAAAACTCCTTAATCGTCGTCTGAAAAATCTGCAACATTAACGTTGTAGCCCGAAAATGGGTCAGCACATGGAATATGCTGACAAAGTAACACATAGAGAGTAATGGAATGAAACAACTATACTATATGCATATTTGGCTGGTGGAAAGCTCTATGGTTACAATTTTGCATAAAGCAAATTTTTCCCTACTGCCAAGGAATAAATTTTATTTAACTATCATGGTAGTTGTTAAACATTGAGAATGGTTGATAGCATCCTCAATCCCAATTAAACGTCATTAAACAAACCCGTCAAACTTAATTTTATAGTAACATGCTGAGGTTCACATGATAATCCAAGTACTAGATACTCAAAATGTCCATAACCGGGGACACGGCTAACCATGATTAGTTTATACACTCTGCAGAGGTTTGCGCACTTTTCCCCACAAGACTCGATCGCCTCCGTTTGGTTTCTCGCACTACATGGTGTCTGAGAAACGGATGATCGAGACATAGTCTTTCAGAAGCGCTAGCACCTTACGATGGATAGATCGTTACACCTACTTTCCCCTACATCTGCTAGTCTACCCTGTAAGAGTTTGCATGACTTAATCAACTATGCTAGAGCCCATAATAGCCTGTGGCTGCACACGGAAGTTTCTAGTATGAAAAATCTCATGATCCCTTTGGGCCTGGGTGGCGGTCCAAAAGAAAACAGGCAATCCTGGAACACCCAGGTACCTCAATCCACCCAGATGTGTGTTTAAGTTGCCACCTTAGATAAAACATTAATTAACAAACTCACATCTGTCATGGATATTCATGCACCCAATCCACGTCTACTAGCATAGCATGGCATAATAGGCAAACGTAGAAGTAACTCCCAAAGGATTGATAATACAACAGGTAATAGGTACTACCTCAACTACTTCCCAAACCCACAATTTAATTAGATCCTAATCATGCAATGTGTGAGGATTGATCTAATGCAATAAAACTGGGTAGTTGGAAAGCATGATCAAAGTGTTACTTGCCTTGCCGATGATCCGTGAAACCTAGAGATTCGAAGTAACATGCGGCGCACTCCGGGTACTCTATCGCGAACAAACAAGCATACAATAAGTACTGAACTAATGCACAGGTTAAACTCAAATAAGAGATCTAACCAGAAGGTTCAACTTAAGAACTCCGGTTTGCAAAAAGAATCAAATCAAACGAAGCAACGAAAGTCAAATGGCGAAAGAAACAAACTTCGTTCTACTAATATGGATCTAAGTCAAATTTAACAGAAGCTAAAACTTGTTTGAGTTGGTTAAACGGATAGAGGGTTTCGAGACGAAACTCCAGGCGCTTGAATCGCCTGATTCCAATAAACGAGCGAAAAGTTATACTAAAACGAAAATCGGATCAGAAATCACGATCAGAAAAATCGCAGATTTAATCCGAGAAAAGAAAAACGACGAAAGTTCGCTAGAACGAACGAACGCTCGCTATTTAAATAAATCGGAAAACCGATCTATTTAAAAAAACCGAACTAAAAGAAAACGAACCAAAACCGTCGGAAAAACCGAACGGTTTTTCGAGAAAAACCGGCGACTAAAAAAAACTACCTCCGGCGACGGATCCGGCGGTGCTCCTGCGGCGGGGCGGCGGTCGGCGGCGACGGCGGCGAAGGCGGCGGCGGCGCGGGGCGGCGGCGAAGGCGGCGGCGGCACTAGGGCGGCAGGGCTGGGGCGCTAGGGTTTGGGAGTTCCCGGGCCGGGCTCCCCTGCTTATAAAGCCTGGACGGGCCTAGTGTCCGGGTCGGACACGGCCTGTAGGTCGGTTGTGTTTTTTTAAATATTTCACACATAAAAACAAATAAAAGAAATATTAAACAGACTCCAAAAATCCCGAAATAAATTTTCCCCGGTTTCTAAAATCAAGCCGGACAAAGTGAACATTTATTTGGGGCCTAAATGCAATTTCGAAAAACGCGCATTTTTCCTAAATTCAAATAAAATAACACAAAACTCCGTAATAAAATCTTATTTGATTTTATTATTAACTCCTCAATATTTCTTTATTTTTGGGAAAGTCATTTTATTCCCTCTCTCATATTTTTGTAATAGAAATAATTGATGATAAAATAATTAAAATCAAATGATCCTATTCTCAAAATTTGAGAAAATTCAAATATGAAAATAACGAAATCCCCAACTCTCTCTCCGTGGGTCCTTGAGTTGCGTAGAATTTCTAGGATCAAACCAATATCAAATAAAGTATGATATGCAATGATGATCTAGTGTATAACATTCCAAATTGAAAATTTGGGATGTTACATCGAGTTCATACCAGCTTTTCTCATCTCAGTCAGTCCATCATATATCGTCATAATTGCCTTTCACTTGCACGACCGAACGATGTGAATAATAATAATAGTGCACTTGCATTGTACTAAGCTAGAATCTGCAAGCATTCAATAAACAGGAGAAGACAAGGCAATATGGGCTTTTTTGTCAGATCAACAATAATGCATATAAGAGCCACTTCAACAATTTAATTATGGTCTTCTCCTATCGACCCCCAAAGAAAAGAAAAGAAATAAAACTATTTACACGGGAAAGCTCCCAACAAGTAAAAGAAGAACATGAAATATTTTTGGGTTTTCCTTTTTTAGTTACTACTACAAGCATGGAAAGTAAACTAATTAAAAGCTACAACTAATTATTTTTGGTTTTTCTTAAGGTTATATTAAACACACAAGAAGAAAGCATAAAAAGGGAAATAAACTAGCATGGATGATACAATGAAAAAGTATGAGCGCCGACATCTAGCAGTGAGTGTGTGAACATGAATGTAATGTCTGTGGGAAATACGTACTCCCCCAAGCTTAGGCTTTTGGCCTAAGTTGGTCTATGGCCACGTCTGGCCTAGCGGATATCCATAATAATTGTTGGGGTCGTACTGCGAAGAATAAGAAGACTCCGATTGCCACTAGTTGGCAATCATCTCCGGATCCCACTGGTAATTAGACTGTCGTGAAGGGTCAACTTGTGCTTCCGGCTCTGGCTCCATGGCTGGTGCATGGTTCCGGTAGGCGTGAATAGCCTCTAACGGAACAAGGTACTGGCCTGCAGATAAATCAAAAAAATAAGGAGCAGGCAGGGTAATAGTCTCAGGATGATGTTTATCAAAGAACAATTTTTATTTAAGCTCTTCTTCCCTATTCTTAACAATAAAATCATGTGCCACCATACTTTTATAGTCTAAATTAACATGAGGCAGTACTTATTCTTCCTTCTCATAATGCCTAATAGGTATGTTAAAATGTGCAGCTAGGTGTGAAGCATAGATGCCTCCAAAGATGGGCCCCTTTGTATGGTTCAGACTTAACCGTTTAGCAATAATGCCACCCCTACTAACAAAGTTATCACCGTATAAACCATGGAGCAAAATAATTATATCAGGGACACTCAGGTTTCCACAATTTCCGCGACCAATTAAACAACGACTAGCAAATAATGCAAAATAGTGTAAAACAGGAAAATGTATGCTAGTGATTCGTGCATCGGAAACCTTCCTTGTTTCCACTACAGTGATAGTATCAATAAACCCATCCACATCCTCGCGATGTGGTTCATTTGTCTTGCCTCGAAAGGGACTAAACAAACCCGACAAAAATCATAAAGTGACATCTCCTTATGCTCATCATATAAATGAAACTCCACCATAGGTGGTGAGTTCCTAGAATGGAAATGAAAGTTTTGCACAAAGATATTTGTGAGTAAGAGATACTGATCGCGTAGGTCGTGGAGGAAAGCGGTGAGGCCTGCATTCTTAGCCATTTCATAAAAAATCTTCAGAAATCTCGGCTGCTCTCAAGAAATCATCGGAAGGCCATTCACATGAACGAACCTCCATGGTGTGAGGTAGATTATACTTAGGCTTCGGAGCCTTTTCCTTCGAGCTTTGGCTCGATGAGGCCCTCAAAATTCTCTTCATCATTTTCTGAAAAATTATGAAATTTTTAGTAACTTCAAAATAAAAGTAAACCAAACTCAATAATATTGATAGCAACTACTCCTACAAGTGCCTAGGGCCTATATCATGCATCAAAACTACTTTTGATCATATAAATTTGACATGCAAGCACAAGAACAGGGTCACCTAAGCAGCAAAAATTTGCAATGAATAAAGCACTAGAACAAAAACTAATTGGACCAGTGGAGGAGTCACATACCAAGGAACAATCTCCCGAAGCAGTTTTGTGAGAGGTGCTTTGAGCAAGGAGATCGAAAATGGCAGCAAAATGAGCTTGGACTCGGGTTTGAGCTGGTTATTCGTGTTTGGGGGAGGAAGAAGAAGTGTATGGGTGAAAGGATAAGTGGAGGAGGGCCACCGTGGGCCCATGAGGCAGGGGGCGCGCCCATGGGTGTAGGGCGCGCCCTCCACCCTCGTGGGCAGGTGGTTGACCCCCATGTTGTGTTCTCAGTGCCAAATATTCTCAAATATTCTGGAAAAAATCATATTTAAATTTCAGGGCATTTGGAGAACTTTTATTTTCGGGGTATTTTTATATTGCACGGATAATCAGATAACAGATAGAAAAATATTTGTTTTTATTTTATTTAATATAAATAACAGAAAGTTAAAGTGGGGTACAGAAGGTTGTGCCTTCTAGTTTCATCCATCTCATGATCATCAAAAGGAATCCACTAACAAGGTTGATCAAGTCTTGTTAACGAACTCATTCCGAATAACATGGAACTGGAGAAATTTCGAATAACACTATGTTACCTCAACGGGGATATGCACATCCCCAATAATAAGAATATCATATTTCTTCTTGACAGTAGGAAGAGGAAATTCAAAACCTCCAAATATAATCGATGAATTTTTCCAATAGAGTTAATACTATGAACTTGAGGCTGTTTCCTCGGAAAGTGCACCGTATGCTCATTACCATTAACATGAAAAGTGGCATTGCCTTTAGTGCAATCAATAAGAGCCCCTGCAGTATTCAAAAAGGGTCTTCCAAGAATAATAGACATACTATCGTCATCGGGAATATCAAGAACAACAAAGTCCGTTAAAATAGTAACGTTTGCAACTACAACAAGCACATCCTCACAAATACCGACAGGTATATCAGTTGATTTATCAGCCATTTGCAAAGATATTTCAGTAGGTGTCAGCTTATTCAAATCAAGTCTACAATATAAAGAGAGAGGCATAACACTAACACTGGCTCCAAGATCACATAAAGCAGTTTTAACATAGTTTCTTTTAATGGAGCATGGTATAGTGGGTACTCTTGGATCTCCAAGTTTCTTTGGTATTCCACCCTTAAAAGTATAATTAGCAAGCATGGTGGAAATTTCATCTTCCGGTATCTTTCTTTTATTTGTAACAATTTCTTTCATATACTTAGCATAAGGATTCATTTTGAGCATATCAGTTAATCGCATACGCAAAAAGATAGGTCTAATCATTTCAGCAAAGCGCTCAAAATCCTCATCATCCTTTTTCTTGGATGGTTTGGGAGGAAAAGGAATGGGTTTCTGAACCCAAGGCTCTCTTTCTTTACCATGTTTCCTAGCAACAAAGTCTTTCTTATCATAACGTTGATTCTTTGATTATGGGTTATCAAGATCAACAACAGGTTCAATTTCTATATCATTATCATTACTAGGTTGAGCATCATCATGAACATTATTATCAACATTATCACTAGTTTCAGGTTCATTACCAGATTGTGTTTCAGCATCAGAAATAGAAATATCATTTGGATTCTCAGGTGTTTCAGCAATAGGTTCACTAGAAGCATGCAAAGTCCTATCATTTTTCTTTTTCTTCATTTTAGACGAACTAGTTGCATCTATATTATTTCTCTGAGAATCTTGCCCAATTATTTTAGGATGGCCTTCAGGATACGAAGGTTCCTGAGTCATTCTACCACCTCTAGTCATAACTCTAACAACATTATCATTATCCTTACTATTCAATTCATTGAGAAAATCATTTTGAGCCTTAAGTACTTGTTCTACTTGAGTGGTAACCATAGAAGCATGTTTACCAATAAGTTTAAGTTCACCTTTAACATTAGCCATATAATCACCCAAGTGTTCAAGAATATTTGAATTGTATTTCAATTGTCTGCCAAAATAAGCATTAAAATCTTCTTGCTTAGCCATAAATCTATCAAACTCATCTAAGCATGGGCAAGCAAACTTAGTAAATGGGATTTCAGCTTTATCATACCTTTACTACCTGTGTCGGGTTATCAAGACCATGAGTTTCTTCAATAGGAGATGGATTTGGATCATATGTTTCTTCAATAGGCGGTAAATTAAGACCATGTATTTCTTCAATAGGAGGAAAATTCTTAACAGCTTCAGCTTTAATACCTTTTTCTTTCATAGATTTCTTTGCCTCTTGCATATCTTCAGGACTGAGAAATAGAATACCCCTCTTCTTTGGAGTTTGTTTAGGAATAGGCTCAGGAACTGGCTCTGCAGGTGTCCAATTATTTTCATTTCCCAACATATTGTTCAATAGAATTTCAGCTTCATCCGATGTTCTTTCCCTAAAAACAGAACCATCACAACTATCTAGGTAATCTCTGGAGGCATCGGTTAGTCCATTATAGAAGATATCAAGTATTTAATTTTTCTTAAGAGGATGATCAGGCAAAGCATTAAGTAATTGGAGAAGCCTCCCCAAGCTTGGGGGAAACTCTCTTCTTCAGTTTGCACAAAATTATATATATCCCTTAAAGTAGCTTGTTTCTTATGAGCAGGGAAATATTTAGCAGAGAAGTAATAAATCATATCCTGGAGACTACGCACACAACCAGGATCAAGAGAATTAAACCATATCTTAGCATCACCCTTTAATGAGAACGGAAATATTTTAAGGATATAAAAGTAACGAGTTCTCTCATCTTTAGTGAACATGGTGGCTATATCATTCAATTTAGTAAGATGTGCCACAACAGTTTCAGATTCATAACCATGAAAAGGATCAGATTCAACCAAAGTAATTATATCAGGATCAACAGAGAATTCATAATCCTTATCAGTAACACATATAGGTGAAGTAGCAAAAGTAGGGTCAGGTTTCATTCTAGCATTTAGAGATTGCTTATTCCATTTAGCCAATAACCTTTTGAGTTCATATCTATCTTTGCAAGCTAAAATAGCTAAAGAAGCTTCTTGATCCAAAACATAACCCTTAGGAATAACAAGTGATTCTTCATCATCACTTTCATCAATATTATCAGATTCAATATTTTCAATCTCTCTAGCCCTAGCAAGTTGTTCATCAAGAAATTCACCAAGTGGCACAGTAGTATCAAGCATAGAAGTAGTTTCATCATAAGTATCATGTATAGCAGAAGTGGCATCATCGATAACATGCGACATATCAGAACAAATAGAAGAAGCAGGTTTAGGTGTCGCAAGCTTACTCAAAACAGAAGGTGAATCAAGTGCAGAGCTAGATGGCAGTTCCTTACCTCCCCTCGTAGTTGAGGGATAGATCTTGGTTTTTGGATCTCTCAAGTTCTTCATAATGATAAGCAGATATATATCCCAAGTGACTCAAAGAATAGAGCTATGCTCCCCGGCAATGGCGCCAGAAAATAATCTTGATAACCCACAATTATAGGGGATCGCAACAGTTTTCGAGGGTAAAGTATTCAACCCAAATTTATTGATTCGACCCAAGGGGAGCCAAAGAATATTCTCAAGTATTAGCAGCTGAGTTGTCAATTCAACCACACCTGGAAACTTAATATCTGCAGCAAAGTGTTTAGTAGCAGAGTAATATGATAGTAGTGGTAATGGTAGCAAAAGGTAACAGTAGTAAAAGTAGTGTTTTTGGTATTCTGTAGTGATGATAGCAATAGCAACGGAAAAGTAAATACGCGAAGAGCAATATATGGAAATCTCGTAGGCAATGGATTGGTGATAGAGAATTATGCCAGATACGGTTCATCATGTAACAGTCATAACCTAAGGTGACACAGAACTAGCTCCAGTTCATCAATGTAATGTAGGCATGTATTCTGAATATAGTCATACGTGCTTATGGAAAAGAACTTGCATGACATCTTCTGTCCTACCCTCCCGTGGCAGCGGGGTCCTTACGGAAACTAAGGGATATAAAGGCCTCCTTTTAATAGAGTACCAAAACAAAGCATTAGCACATAGTGAATACATGAACTCCTCAAACTACGGTCATCACCGGTAAGTATCCCGATTATTGTCACTTCGGGGTTAACGGATCATAACACATAATAGGTGACTATAGACTTGCAAGATAGGATCAACAACTCTCATATATTGATGAAAACATAATAGGTTCAGATCTGAAATCATGGCACTCGGGCCCTAGTGTCAAGCATTAAGCATAGCAAAGTCATAGCAACATCAATCTCAGAACATACTGGATATTAGGGATCAAACCCTAACAAAACTAACTTGATTACATGATAAATATCATCCAACCCATCACTGTCCAGCAAGCCTACGATGGAATTACTCACGCACGGCGGTGAGCATCATGAAATTGGTGATGGAGGATGGTTGATGATGACGATGGCGGCGGATTCCCCTCTCCGGAGCCCTAAACGGACTCCAGATCAGCCCTCCCGAGAGGTTTTAGGGTTTGGCAGCGGCTCCGTGTCATAAAACACGATGAATCCTTCTCTCTGATTTTTTTCTCCCCGAAACACAATATATAGAGTTGGAGTTGGAGTCAGAGGAGCACAAGGGGGCCCACGAGGTAGGGGGAGCGCCCTAGGGGGGCAGGCACGCCCCCCATACTCGTGGACAGGTGGTGGGCCCCCTGGCCATTATCTTTTGCAGGTATTTTTTTTATTTTCCAAAAATTTGCTCCGTGAAGTTTTAGGTCATTCCGAAAACGTTTGTTTATGCACATAAATAACACCATGGTAATTCTGCTGAAAACAACGTCAGTCCGGGTTAGTTCCATTCAAATCATGCAAGTTAGAGTCCAAAACAAGGGCAGAAGTGTTTGGAAAAGTAGATACGACGGAGACGTATAACATCCTTCCTCCAGCGCCGCCTTGCTGCTCCCTCCCGTGCACAAGCCCCTTGTCTGCCATGGCATTCCTTCTCCTGTGTCTGCAGCGATGCTGTGCTGCTGCACTTGCTCTTCCTGTGTGCCGCCTTCCTCGCTGAGCCCCGTGGCGTGGCCCTTCTTCGGCAACTAGCGCCCCTCCATGGACGACCTCCACCACCGTTGCAACACCTGGAGCAAGACGACCACAACCCTGCGGCTTTGAGATGTAATTGGTTCGTTTTGGCCTTTGGGTCACCGTTGTCGTTTTGTTGCAAGTACCTCAATGATCGCTGGTTTCGAAGACCACAAGCCCCACTACATCGACGTGTAATCGCAAAACTGTTGGTGACCTCGAAGCCTTTGGAATTGTTAAGTTCGACCCCATCACCGAGTACCCCCACAATAAGTGTACCTCTACCGCCGTCTTCGGAATCGCTAAGAACGCCAAGTACCCCTTCGAGTTGATGAGACCAGCAAGTTTGAAGACCCCAAGTACCACGACGATCGACGCATAGTACCACTACCTTTGTCGTGTTCATCTACCGTCGCCTAAGACGCATGTACGCCTATCGTCGCCCCGAAGTCGTTGGATCCGACAAGTACCTCTTAGAAACGACCGAGTATCACCACCGTCGACCCTTGAAGACCCCATGGACGTCAAGTTCCTCGTTGTAACCCCGAACATCTACGAATTTTTTTACGACTACTACGGTGGCCGAAGACCCGAGTACAACTACCATGGGCCAAAGAACCGTGGGTCACAAGACTCGTGTACGACTTTCACGAGTACCTATACAGTCGTCGTGGGCCGAGTGTACATCTACTTCCCCTACGTCCCATCGAACCCAAACCGTCTCAAACGCAGGCTCCGAAGGTATAACCGCCGAGAACGACCGCCCGTGGAGGAATGCATGTGTTGTATGAGATGCATGTTTAGATGTTGTATCCGCCCGTGAACGACTGTCATTGTCACTCGTTTCCATGCCACTAACCCGTGGGAACCCGGCATTCGGGATCACCTCACCATCCTTGCTTGACACGCTCCCGCCACACTACCTTTTGCACCGATATCTCCGTGAGCTACCGGAACCGATATGTTGCCATGGCATCATTTTCGGATTCATCGTCGTGGCACCCTTTATTTCTACCATGGTGACAAATGCTTCATAACATGCTCATGTCAACATTTTCATAAAAATTGCATAAGACTTGCACATGTCATCCGCATCATGATAATAACATTTAAAATGTTTAAAATTGTTGTTTGCATTAAATTGCTAAATGCATATGAGGACTTACCAGAATTGTTGCTTGTTATTTTTGGCCTCATTTAAAATACCTAACTGTGTAGTTTTCATATGCTTTGCGTGTTTCCGTGCTTAACAACATTTAACATTGTTGGGTATATAAACAAGAGAGAACTAAATAATTGATGTGGTGTTTCGTCAATGTGCAACTCATTGCATATTGAGCTCCACTTAATTTGTAGTATTATTTGTGCACTTTTCCATGCCATGCATATTTAAACCGGACATGCATCATACTTGATTGTGCATCATGCCATGATTATGTGATGGTTGTTTACCATGTTGTTTGCTTCTTTCTGGGTTTCTTCTCTCGTTAGTTTTGGTTTCGTTCCGGACTTGTGAGGATCCGTTCGACTACATCCGTTTGTCTTCTTCATGGACTTGTTCTTCTTCCTTGTGGGATCTCAGGCAAGATGACCATACCCTCGAAATCACTTCTATCTTTGCTTGCTAGTTGTTCACTCTATTGCTATGCCACGCTACCTACCACTTGCTATATCATGCCTCGCATATTTCCATGTCAAGCCTCTAACCCACCTTTCCTAGCAAACCGTTGTTTGACTATGTTACCGCTTTTGCTTAGCCCCTCTTATAGCATTGTTAGTTGTAGTTGAAGTTTGTTCCATGTGGGGACATGGATATGTTGGGATATCACAATATCTCTTATTTTAATTAATGCATCTATATACTTGGTAAAGGGTGGAAGGCTCAGCCTTATGCACTACAAAAAAAATACACTTCCGTGATGAGACATGTTTGTCACAGTAGGTCGCGTTTTTTGTCATGCATGTACATCCATGACAAATTTATGACAGAATCAAGATAGTCATACCTGTGCTGTCGTAGAAGTGTTCCATGACATTACCAAAATTATCATCATGGAAGTGTCCACTTCCATGACGATAAATCGCACGTCACAGAAGTGCTTTCGTCAAGGGTGACCGACACGTGGCATCCACCGTAACGGAACGCCGTTAAGCTATCGGGTCGGGTTTTGGATCCGATAACCCGTTAACAGCCCCGACCAATGGGGAATTTCCATGTGTAAAATCATCATTGGCTAGAGGAAACACGTGTCGGCTCATCATTGGGACGGATGTCATCCACCTACTCGACAGAAGGCGGCTATGATACGTCGACACGTGGCACGGCCCAACAGTGGCCCATTCCTGTGAAAAGGCCGACCCATTTGACTTGGTCAAAAGCTGGCAGGATGGCCCATGGAAAGCCTGTTAACGGCCTGTTCGCATATAGCCCATTTACAACCCGCTAACCCAAGGCCTGTTATGCCCTATCCAAATTAGGCCCAGTAGCGTCATCTGGGCCATCCAATATGATTCCAGCCCGTTTTCACTTCTGGCCCATGTATAGCCCATGACGTCTTTCGGCCCATATGAGGCCCTTTGTAACTCTTGGCCCATTAGCGACCCGTGCTGAAAATGGCCCGTAATGAAAAGTGTATTACTTTACACCCATTAACGGCCCGTGTTGAAACTGGTCCGTAATGAACAGTGTATCACTTTATACCCATTAACGGCCCGTTATTCCGTTGGGCCGTTTCCAACCCAAGTTAACTTTTGGCCTTCTGAGGGCCCATTTATTCTTGGGCTCATTTGCAGCATTCGGTTACTTATGGCCCGTTACTGTCATTTTCTGCTTGTGGGCCAAATTCAGCCCATCGTTACAGTCGGCCCGTTTCTAGATCGTTAGTTTGTTGGGCCATTTTCATAGCATCACCAAATACGGCCTATTAACGGCCCGTTATGGTCAGCCCATAAAACATACGATTTCCATTAAAGACCCGTCTACGGCCCATTAACGGCCCGTACAACACCCATAAATGAGTCGGCGGCCCATGGATCCTACGAGACGTAGAAGGCCCATGGATCCTACGAGACGTAGAAGTCCCATGGATCCTACGAGACGTAGAAGGCCCATGGATCCGACGGCCCGTGAAGGGCCATGGTCGGGCGTGTTGGCCCCCGTTTGAATGATATAGCATATTCAAAGAATTATCCTACTCAATACTATCACCTCTAAAAAGCATACACTATACAACAAAGAGATCAAGGCATAGAAAGGTAGAATAATCCTACACTATACAATAAATAAATTACAGCTGATTATACCCACTGGGCATTATGGTTTGGCACAGGTGATAATAAAGCATACACAAACAGCAAATTACATACACTTGGCAAATACAGCTCATACATCATGGACGCGCATCAACTTAACTCCATTTGAACGATAATCTCTTCAGAAAATAGGATTGGCCAGATTCGGATAGCACAAATTTCAGTCTGCAAAATCTCCAATTCCTTCATGGTTACCTTAGTGTCTTGTTTCATTTTTTGACTCCTTCATCTAATACCTGCATGTCCAGTCTCAACTTGTTGATTATACATTGAGAATCATGTACACGTTGTCTTGCCACCTCTAGTTGATGCTCGAGAACACCAGCACATTCCAATTCCAATCCATAATCATTCAGTAATGGCCATGCCGCACTGCTCGCAGATCTTTGTGTTGATGTCACTTCATCCTGAAATGTTTCTATAAGTACACATGACTAGGGCAAAAATATAGTTACAACAGTGAAGCGAACTAGACACTATTTTGTACTACATGGCACAACAGGACTAACAATAATGTTACACATCACTTTCAATAAAAATGTTACACGTCATGAAGCTTAAGCAGGTGATATTTTAAAAATTATAAAAAAGATAGTTTGTGCAGCCTGCATATAGAAATCCATCTTAGCTCACCAGAGGAGCATGATGTTGGGGCCCAATCGAAAACACAGACAAGTTACAAATTTAGACAACACGTTGCGTATAAGTAAGAAAGCAATTGGCCATTCTATGCCTCAATTAAAGTCTTAGGGAGCATAATGAACAGCAGAGGGTTTCAAACAAACATACTACAGCAGGCAAAACTATGCAATCATTAGCATAGTATAAACTAGATTGTGAGCCTCATGCAATAATAGTTGGTTAATAGACTTCAAAGCTTCAGGCACACTTCAGCAGAGTAATTAAATGGTAAGGCCTTTAATTATGTCAACTAATAGTGATACAAGTACCGAACATCATGCATGATTATTTGGGCATCTCATTAACTGAGGACAAATAAACCAATTGAAAAGAGGAAATTAACTATGCCTGAAACAAACAAGGAATTGAACTGTTGAGTTGCATACAGTGACTTACCATAGCAGGTTGAAGAGGCTCAGCGTAGCACCTACTTCTCTTGCAAGGCTCCTTCCTAACATCTTGTACTTGGAAATCCTCAATCTTATTTTCATTGCACCCCCTCTGCAAGGTGACACAAACTAGTTACTCATCTCCTTGGAAGATAAATATGCATACTTTCTAGTCTGTGAACACAAAAGGATGAGATTATAACAAAACAAAACCACATAATGAAACATGCCGCATCTCTTGCACTTGCACACAATGAAATGAGCATTTACTATGTCTACATTATGTAAAAACTAGGCATACCTTTGAACTGGATCTCCAGGTACTCTTGGAGAGCCTTCTGTAGTGTACAACCAAACCTTTATGTCACCTATGAGTTAGACAAGGCCCCACTATAGCAGCCCTTAGTGTTTAAATCATTGACAAGCTCTGTTAGAGTGTTCGGTCAAGAACAACAAGTAATCAAAGCAAACAGACCTAGTATGGATGGCTGATGCAAACAAGCAATTGAACAGATGTGTGAGCAAATCTTACATATCAAGAAAAGAAGCAAAGAAGAAGGCTTAAATACCATCACTTGACTGACCAGATTTAAGGGGCATTGAAACATCATGTGCAACGTATGAACTAACATAAACATTGCATATTCCAGATTCTACAATGGAATGCACATGTATTAGGTTATGCCATGTATGATGATGCCTAAATGTACAGATAGCAGGCAGGAGTGATTCATCATTGCACACACAATTGAATTGCAGGTTAAGGGCCAGTTCGATTCCGCATTTTCAGGGCATGTTGTCAAAATAAGCCATAAAAGATGTGAAGAAGTCATTTTTGAGTTATGGGCTTGGGCTTAACTAATTTCGCTTTGGAGGGGGTGTTTCGGGTAGAATCTCACTAAAAATTGAAGGGAAGGGGAATAGTGAAATGACTCTGTTGTCTACCTATATTACACTCAAAATGCAACTGCTGATGCCCATGCCACAACTAACCCTCAAGTAAAAACAAACACGCAAGCATTCATTGCCCTGCTCGCTTGCATCTCCTCTCCCCTTTCCCTCTACCTTGATCCCCTGCCTGCAGCACTAGGGTTCCTCCAGGGAGCCATCGCCACTGGTCCCATCTGGCCTGGTCCTCGATGATGCTATATCCAGCTAGGCTACATGGCTGGCGGGTAGGGGAAAATCTCCCTGGCTGCTCCTCCCTCTGGCGCCGCCCCTCATTCTCATGGTCTCTAGCAGCTGCTCCACTGTGGTTCGTCCAACGCACTACTCCGACGGGCGCTACACATCTACGGCTGATGCCACACTGCGGCAGAAGGCACCTTATTCCCCCTCCCCTCCTCCTAGGCCATGGCCTTGAGGTGCTGTTGAAGGATGAGCTCATCCAACAAGGTGAGGATCTCCTCTGATTTTTTGCCAAATTTTCATTCTGATCCACTATACGATGAATTGCTATGAGCTGCTTCTGCTGCTATATGATGCATTGCTATGAGATGCTCCTGCTGCTGCTATATGATGAATTGCTATGAGCTGCTACTGCTATATGATGAGTTGCTATGAGCTGCTTCTGCTGCTATATGATGAATTTCTATGAGTTGCTGCTGCTATATGATGAGTTGCTACAAGCTGCTCCTGCTGCTGCTATATGATGAATTGCTATGAGCAGCTCCTGCTGCTGCTATATGATGAATTGCTATGAGCTGCTGCTGGTATATGATGAATTGCAGACTTTTGCTGCTGTATGATGAGTTGCTATGAGCTGCTGCTGAATAACCAGCCACTTGGACCATCGAATTTCAATAAATAATTGTTCTTCATTTAAATGTGGGTCATGCATTCTTCGTTTAAATTAGGCAATGGGATCTCTATGGAAAACATTGACCAAAGTAGATTGTGCCAAGTAGATGGTATCTTTGTATTTGCATTTTGAGCAAATAGTGATGGTCTGTTTTCCTATCATATTAATTACTGCACTGGGTTCAATTTGTGATGTTGGCAAGTCAAATTAATTTCCATATGGGCAGCAAAATGAAAAAAATATAATGCAATCTAGACTTTCCACTAATCATACCAAATATAAGCTGAAAACGCAATGAAAAGAACTGGTTGGCTTATTACATGGAGCTTATATTCAGAGGTGCTTATTTTCTTAGGATAACTCGTAATAACTGTCCCTAAGAAACTGGCTAATAGAACTGGCATACAAATAACATGTTACGATGATTTCAATGGAGGAGTGACGTACCATAGCACACCGTATAGGCTCACCACTGCCTCTCCTTTGTTTGCGATGTTCCATGAAATTGCCACATACATCTTGTAGTTTTTCATTGTGTAACCCTATGTGCAAGTTGACACGGCTAATTTCAGACATCTCTACATGATACTACATTGCATATCCCTTGCGCATATTTAAACCACCAATTAACGATTGTGTGCGTACCATAAACTAGCCATGACTCTGTATGCTGGACTAGCAGGCACTCTAAGGGAGCCTAATGTAGTGCACTGGAATTCCTACATGCCACCTACGATTTTGTGTAATGTACTGCCCCTGTTCCTAAATATATGTCTTTGTAGAGATTCCAGTATGGACCACATACAGATGTATATAGATGCATTTTCGAGTGTAGATTCACTCATTTTGCTCCATATGTAGCCTATAGTGGAATCTCTAGAATGACTTATATTTAGGAACGGAGGTACGAGGTAGTATCATGTATGATATCTACATATCTAATTTAGCAGCCAGTAGTAGAAATCATTGTCTGCACAAAGGATTACCGGTCGAAAATCCTAGCAAAGCACGCAGGCAGGCACAGAACAATACAAGAGAGAGAGAGACACGCTTACAAGATCATAGCAATGCCTCAGTCCAGGATCTTGGTTGGCCAAGCCGTTAGATCCAGAAGAAACATCGTCCTTGTAGTTTTTGCCAGCTACATAACAGGTAACAACGACCGGTTAGTATATTTGAAGTACATCGGGCAGGTGATGCTGGACGAGTTTAAAGGTGACAAGTACCTAGGTCGTGGCGGGTGCTTGGCATCTCTCCAGACGGTGGGAATCAGGTTAGAAACGTCGAGGGTGATGACGTTGCGCTGACTGTCGGGGTCCTGTAAGGAGATCTAGAACCGTCGAGTAGGCTGTTTGTGGAGCGGCTCCAGTAGGGTGGACTACGGTGTGGGAGAAGCGGATCTATGGCCGTGGACGAGGGCGTAGGTGAAGCTGCTCCGGTGGTTGGGTTAAGGATGGTGTCGACGATGCGGATCTGCGGCCATGGACGGGGCGTCAGAAGCTGCTCCGGTGGTTGGGTTAAGGGTGGTGTCGACGATGCGGATCTGCAGCCATGGACGGGGCGTAAGAAGCTGCTCCGGTAGGTTGGATGAGGGTGCGAGGAAACGGATTTGAGGCCGTGGACTTGTGAGTTGGCAAAGCGGCCCCGGTAGGGTTGAGAATGGTATAGGCGAAGCTACTCCGGTAGGGTTGACGATGGTGTCGGCAAAGCGGCTTCGGTAGGGATGAGGAAGGTGTCGGTGAAGCGGCTCCGGTAGGGTTGAGGAAGGTGTCGGCGAAGAGGATCAGAGGCCGTCGACGGGGGCGTTGGTGGGGCGGCTCTGGGGGGTGTGGACGAAGCGTCTCCGGTGGGAAGTACGAATGAGCCGCTGCAGATGCGTGGCGGTTGACGAGAGTACCGGCGAAGCAAATCCGGCACCGTGGACAAGGCCGACACTGAATGGGCTGTGGTACAGTGGTGGATGAGCAGTCTACTTGTTTCTAGGGGAGGTGGGAGGGGTAGATGCGGCCGCAGAAGCAGATCCAGCGAGGTGGACGCCACTGGCAGGGAATGGGCTATGGTACGCCGATGGATGAGCAGTCTAGGGTTTCGAGAAGGGAGGGGAGAAAGGGCGATGAAGTATGGACAGCATGATGTAAGATGCTCTAGTGCTGTGGAGTTAGTCGTTTTTGCGGGAGGGGGAGAGGAAATTAGGGTGCCGTGTAGTGGGGGAACCAGAAGTTACCAAAGCAGCCCCGACCTATCATGTAGATTAGGGCGGTATTGTACCTATTGGTCTCCGTGCACCAAGGACAAAAGGGGGATTTCGCATGCTAAAGACTAAGGTGGCGGAAATTTTAGAAGGAGGCGGGAGATATTGCCGCCCGCAGGATCGTTCGTATCCAGTTTCATCTAATTTTGGACCGTGCTAGCGGGAAGGTCATGCTAGACTGTGTACACGGGGCACACGTCAGCAGTTAATAGCTAGTGTTAAGTCCACCCCAGAAAAAAAAGACAATAACTCGGGATGATGCGCCGATAACTTGGACGTTCACATGGGCGCGGCCAATCGTACGGGTGTAGTGGCGCGTTCACAAAAAAAGGGATCAAACGCTCAGCCTATGTATTTCTCGTGTAAATAGATAATTTAGTGCCATTGGTTATTTACTTTAAACATAATGCATTGACGTGTTAGTGTAGAGGCGCCCCAAAAGAAATAGGTATTGTAGTCAGCTACATAAAAGTGTTACCTCATATGATTACATAGCCTCCATTTCATAAATTGCGTACCCGTTGAATTCATATATGAATATTACATATATTACTTCAAAATAGAAACTTAAATCATCCAAGACTAATGAATTTGAATGCAAGAGTAACAATGGTGCATGTACATGATAGCTACATTGGTTGTTTGAAGAAACATCACTGTACCTTTGGCATGCACAACTGAAAAGGTTTATTTAAATAGAAAAAATGTGATATGTGAGTGTCCAATCTTTATAGCGTTGAATCGATATTGTACCTTTGGCCACGATACGAAGTAGATATTGACTTATGTTCAAGCGATGCACGTCCACGATCGCTATATAGTGATACATGAATGAATTATGCAATATCTCTCACACGCATACATATCTCATTTCCCTGTGGGCATCAGAATCACACACGTGCACTTCGTGTATTTCTCCCCCTCCGTCAGGGTTAAATTCGACTTTCTACCCTGTCCTACAAGTCTCTCACACAGAAACACACACGCTCTCTATGTCTAACACGCCCACCCACAGCCACTAATGTCTCAAACTATAATAATGTCTCTCACACATATGCTATCTACCTATCCCTTAATATAGCTAGATATGTGTCACACAAACTCCTTCTCCCTACTAGCAAGATGCCCATGCGTTGCACGGAACATCAAGATGCATTTGTATGAGAAGTTTATCTTGTGGGAGAAAACGATGAACGAGGGAATGCCTTATTTGCAAATGCGGAGAGGGGTGTGGGTATCTTTTTGCAAAATTGCCATAGTTTCCTTCCTGTCCTTCGGATATATATCAGATGGCCTATATTGCAGGATGGCAGGAACACTATCATCACCAACTCTGTTTTTTATAAGAGTAGAGGTATGTGAGTGTCACTGCCCCCCCACACCCACACTTCCCAACACCGAAGGAGTAGGGTGACACCTCGATCTTGATACTAATCTATCGACTGGATTCTCTCTCAAACATACACACACACACACTACCCGGCACCGAAGGAGTAGGGTGGCACATCGATCTTGATAATAATCTATCTACTCCTCTTTCAAACACACACACACACTCGCTAGTTGTGCCTCTGTGCCTACCACGCACACTCTCGATACGTCTTTCTCTCCCTCCCCCCCAACAATGACAGCAGAAGGGTGACAACTCGATCTGATCATAATCTGTCAATTGGTTTCTCTCTCAAACATTTTGTCTCGGTGCCTCGCTCGGTAGCCCCCTCGATATGTAGACTTCTCGTGCGCGCACAACTGTAGTGACGATGACGCTGAACCCAGTGTGCCTTGTTTTTATCGGCCTCATGTGATAGTTTTCACCCTGTTTTCTGTTAATTAACAAGGCAACCTTTTCTTTGTTACTACTAGTGAATCTAAAATCATTCGGGGCAGACATAAAATATATCACTTCAACCCAATTATCGCAGCAACTATTTTAAAAGAAATTAGCTAGCTGCCCGTGCGTTGCACGGAACATCAAGATGCATTTGTATGAGTAGTTTATCTTGTGAGAGAAAAGGTTGAACGAGGGAAGGCCTTATTTGTGAATGTGAAGAGACGTGTGGGTGTATTTTTGCAAAATTGCCATAGTTTCTTTCCTATCCATTAGATATAAATCCGACGGCCTATATTGCAGGATGGCACGCACACCATCATCACCAACTCTGTTTTTTACACCCTCCGTCCGAAAATACTTGTCATCAAAATGGATAAAAAGAGATGTATCTAAAACTAAAATACGTCTAGATACATTTCCTTTTATCCATTTTGATGACAAGTATTTCCGGACGGAGGAAGTATTTGTCTTTTTAGGGATTTCAACAAGTGACTATGACCGAACCTTACCAACATACTCAAAAAAGTAGTCCATAATTTTGATGTTACCCTCTTTTCTTGGCGGTGCAGTGCCATCTGGATACCTCATAAATAAATCAAGGACAAATCTGACCCCTTCCTGAAAAGACATACGGAGCAAAATGAGTGAATCTACACTCTAAAATATGTCTACATAAACATCCGTATGCGGTAGTCCATTTAAAATCTGAAAAATATAAATATTTAGGAAAGAATGGAGTATATATAAGAGTAGACATGGAGATATATCTCCAGCATGGTCTACAACAAAAATGTGCTGGGCTGGTTAGCGCCGGATGCTCGCAACGCGATGACATGAGTTCAAATTCTGTCTTTTATCTTTATATTTTTATATTATATATTACTCTACTTATTTAATATATACTTCTTTTGCTACTATACTGATAGTAGAACCCACAAAGTACTTAGAATACAAGTTTAAGGATGGACTTGTTTCTTTTTAACTTTCTGTACGAAGCTGTAGCCACCCTGCAAGTCACGTGTAGACTGTACATGCAATTAACTTTTTATAGAGGGACAATCATATAGGCAATTATCTCAAATGGATTGGATGTCACTCTATTATTTCTAGCATAAAGAGCATCTCTAACGGCAGCCGGCAAATTTCCTCCTGCTTCCTTAAGCGGAGGATGACATCAAACACCAACGGCATACATTTTTACAACTCTAAGCAAACAGATGAAATTCGTGCAAACACGGACTGATTTCATATAAGCATGAAGGATTTCGTATAAAAAAGCTGGATCTTCATATAAACATGATGTATTTCATTACATTTACATGAACTAAGATGTGCCAATCCGGCTCTCTTTTATAATTAACACTCCCTTCGTCCGGAAATACTTGTCCTAGAAATGGATGTATCTAGACTTAGTTTAGTTCTAAATGGCCGCCCGCGGATCCCTTTGTCTTCCTCATGTCCGTCAGACACTTGCAGGGTCGACGAAGGTCCTCGAAAGAGACGAAGCAGCAAAGAAACCACCTGAATCCGCGGTCGTCGCCTCGGTGGTGGCCTTCATGGGTCCCAAGTGGCGGCGGCCTCCCGTGTTCTACTTCTCCTCGATGATGGCGGCGAACACGGAGAAGCTGGCCACCGACTCGTCGCTCTCCACGCACCTGGCTTCTATCTCTGCCTGCATGGTGCTGCCGCAGGCACGGGAGGCGCGCCCACAGACACGAGAGGCGCTGCCACCACAGACACTGGTGGCGTGGTACGACACGACAGCGATGGTGCCCGTACCGGCGTGCTCACCGCCGTGCCGGCGTGGAGCAACTCGCCACTCCTCCTCGAGCTGAACTGGAGTGGCGAGTTGCTGAACCACGCGCCTACTTGGGGCGGCAACTGGCTCTGTCAGGCCAAGCGAGGTTGGTGAAGCACCGAGCGGCCTCGCCCGTATCCGGAGGGCTCCGCGGGCCACCCACTCGGGTAATATGCCGGAGAACGGCTCATCGGAAGCCATCAGAAGAGTGGAGAAAATGGTGAAGGAGGAGATTGGGGAGCGATGGAGGGGTGCAATTCTTGCCCGCTGTTTGTCTGGCCTCGTGTAAATAGAGGGCGGATGGTAGGAGCTTGGCCGGCGTCTGGCCCCGTTTAAACTAAGGGCGGGCGGGAGGAGCTCGGCCGGTGTTGCGTTTAATTCCGGCCCGCTCATGAATGGACGTGTGGCCGGAGTAGTATTCTTGGTTTGCATGCGGGTTTAACGGAGGGGTTTAATGGAGGCGCCGGCATGCAGCGAGCGGCGCAGTACTATTCGATTTGACAGTAGTAATGAGCCGTCAAATCACAAAGGCCCTCGCCTCTCGTGAAACCGACCGAGCTAGACTGCCCCGCCCTCTAGCCTTTTAAAAAATGTATATACTCCACTTCTGTACAATAGTAGTATCGTTGGATTGCCCCATGGAGCAAAACTTGAAATTGAAAAAAAGGTGGTACATATAGAGAGCGCTCGTCGCCAAATTATGCATATAGTACTATTAAAAAGGCTTGTCACAATAATGGTGTCCAGCACAAGTGCACAACCCGCCCCTCAAATAAAACTAAGCACCCTGCAATTCTTTGACAAAACTAAGCACCCTGAAATTCTTTGACAACTAAACTGCTGGCTATATGATGTTGGCCATATATATTGTACGTATATAATGTGAAGAAACGAGTGGTAGTACTATACCAACTAAAAGATGAAATGTAATAAATACTAGTATGTACATACTGAAGAGTTAAAGTAACAAGAAGAAACATAATATAGTTCTGCTGGGGGCTCATCACAACACACCCCTCAAATTAAATTAAGCACACCTGAAATTAAACTTTCAAACTATTCTGGTAGACACTACATTAGAACCACCATGAGCAACGACACTGCCACCTTACTCGGAGTCCTCGTCCACGTCCTCGACTTTGTCCTTGTCCCTCTTCCTCTTGGCCGATACTTCTTTGCTTGAACCGCACACTTGGTTGTTGCTCTTCATCCAACCCTTGTAGATATTGAAGCAAAGGTAGCCATCCATTGCAGCGTAGTGGATGTGGTCTATATCTAGTACATTCCGCTGCCATGCATGACGATGAAACGTGTATGGAGGTTTCTCTAGTTTACCGTACGAAGGATGAACCATGGCTCCTGCCAGGGTCAGCATTGAAGGCTGACGAGAGGACACCAGCCGATTCTTCTGGAGGTCGAAGGTGTTGCCTACAATGAGGCCTATCTGACGCAGGACTTCTTTGTTGTTACCAAAGTCTACAGTAACGAATTTGACTAGGTTTCTCTCGAGGAAGTCCTTAAAATACTAACACTCAACATCGGCATGGCATATGTGGTAGACCAAGCATAAGTCATGCACGCAAACCTGGATCATGGCGGGCTTCTTCCTCTCTTTGTCCTTTAGATCCTTCTCTCGTCCCAGGACTGTGGTGTACTCAACATCTAGCCCAGCGACCCACTCATCATCTGAGTCTTCGAACATGCGTCTGAAGCGAGAAAGACATCCTTTCACCGTCGCGGAAGAACGGGTGTAGATGACGTCGAACTCATCGCCGGTAATGGTTCTAACCTTGTACTCACCGTCGATCGGGGAGATTTGGGACGCCATGGATTTGGGAGGAGGGTTAGGATTAGTGGAACTGCCGTAATGTGAATGGACGGGACGACTAGGAGCGAACCGCCGTAGTATTGAAGGACGTGCAAGGACGAGTAGGAGCGAACTGCCAGCATGTGAACGGCAGGGTAGTGGCTTTCCATTCTCCCATGATACGGGCTTCCGAGAGCCCTTGGATCTGAGATCAAACGGTTGGATGGCGTGATTCTAGACCTATGGGTGAATATCCTATCCTGGAGGGTTATTCTGCAAATTTTTAGCAACTTAGCATGCGACCGTTTGATCTCAGGTCCAAGGGTTGCCAGCAGCCCGTATCGTGGTCGCACCTACCACGACCGTCGCGTCGCTCGTGCAGTCGCGCCCTTGGAGATTTAACACGGTGCGTTAGGCTATGTGATGTTGGCATGTCATACATAGTCATCACTTAGTCACTCATACTACAACAAGGTTTTGGCTATAGGGTTGGCTATAAGCGTATTTTTTACTTCTCTCTATCTCTTTCTTCGTACTCCCTCCGTCCCATAATATAAGAACGTTTTTGACACTAGTGTAGTGCCAAAAATGTTCTTATATTATGGGACACATGGAGTACTAGTATTTATTGCATTTGCCAAGGAGTGACCTCTTCCACTGAAATGGTGTTGCTAAGTTTGCTTCATTTAATTAGCTATAGACTCAAAATTGTCTTTTCACCTAGGTACACGCACTTAGCACCGTTTCTTCCCTGGGTCACCAAATTAGTCTCTCTCTTCTTGATTAACTTGCCACATCAGACTTTATGCCTATGTGGCAAGCTTAAGCACATGTAGGAGCAAGTAAGTACAATAGTGCGCTTTACATGGCATTTTTGCATATGTGGAGGAAAGAGAGGCAAGGAAAAAGTGGAGAAGTGGGATCTCATGCAAGAGCCAGCCTCTACTACATGGTGGAGCATTGGGAGAGGCACCTGTATGGAGGTGGTCAGGAAATGGGAGACTCACGCCGGTCGTAGCGCCTTAGTTAAAATGATAATGGCAAGTCAAATCACGGGGCCCCCCTGTCCAGCAGTAACTCACTGTCAAATCACACAGCCCTACATTTGCAGCAGCCTACTCCCTCGTCTTCTCGCATCTCTGTCGAACCGACTAGGAGGAACTGCCCCGCCTACCGTGCAGGAAAAGCCCGCGCAGTATACTCCCTCCGTCTAGTTGACCAGGGTTGAGAGAAAAACGAGAGAACTTAATGTTTAGTACTTCGTATTTGCTAAGGCTGGTTGTAATGGTACTAGCCTTAGCAATTTTGATGAGGTGTCATAGAATTAAATGAAGAAAGAGAGAGAGTTGAGTACTATGTTTCATACATGGCAATAAATAAAGAACTACATGATACTAATATATGATACATGGCACGGGAGTACTAAGTATTATCAATACAGTTTTGCTAGAACTCATCTAGATGAGATATAATTTGCTCTCATTCATCTTTTATATCCATTATATGTGATGCTATATAAGATGCGTGTGTGCTGACGAGGGTTGTATTTGTTCTTATGCAACGAACTGACCACTGCATGTCATGTTTGATAGTCTCAAGTCATTAAAAGCATACAAGCCCCACATCTCTTCTTGGTTGATTCCTCTATTTATGTCAAAAAATAATAAACAACGTGAGAGTTAATGCACCACACCTATGTGTTTACTATTTGGTTTTCGTAAGATGACTTAATACTCACCTAGACGGAGGGAGTATTCGATTTGACAACGGGCGCCGCAGTTCCCGATACGGCTTTAATGCAGACGAGGGAGGTAGTAGCGGTTCTCGATATATTGAACGGCCAATGCATCCTCCTTCAATTAATGCATGATGGAAGTAACAGGAGGAGGTCCAGGAAAAGAGGCCCTCATTGCGCTCATATAAAGGTGCCCCTCCATTCCAATGCATCTACCACATCGTACGCACCTAAACATTTGCCTAAGCCCCTACACTAAGCGCAAAAGAGCTCACTCCAGACCCATGGCGGCGATGCGCGTGAGCGGCCAGCGGCTGCACCAGATGGTCCACGACGCCGGCCTGCGGCATGGTGCCGAGGATCGTCTCCAGACGGTGTTGGAGACCGGCTAGTGGATGGCCGCCGTCGACGCCAACTATGACTCTCAGTTGGACCAGATGATCGTTGCCACGAGCTACAAGTTCACCGTCCTAAAGAAGCTCGCGGACGACATCGCCGTACTCCTCCAGCCCGCGTGCCCGGGCTCCTCATTGCCTGCCACCCTAATCGGCCTCCATGGCCGGAACCTCTTTCAAGCACTGGTGGCCCTGCAACTGCCCGCCGACGCCACGAAGAATGTCCACCTAGAGGGCGCGCTTGCTGCGAGGCGCCTAGCCCTGCAAGAATTCATTGACCTACACATCCACGTGTACGAGCAAATCGTGTACATAGGTATCTACAAGGCCAGTGAGCACGCTATGACGTTGGCCTTCCTCAACCGGCTGGAAGCCTTGGATGCCTTTGCTAAGAAGCACCTCGACCTCGCCACAAAAGCCGCCGCTCCTTAGCCGCCGGTTGGTGGCCCGGCGCACTAAGTTGAGGAGGAGGAGGTCATACATTCATGGATCCATCTTTCTTATTTCCTTCTGTAACCACCACTACGATCGCATCATCGTGGCCTTAATTCTTATTGTGCTATTGCATTCTCGTTGCAGTCAATAACGACATGTGCGATCCCTTTGCTTAATTATATGCATCACTATAACTAGTACTCCATCCGTCAATTTATAAGTTGTGCTTACCTTTTCCATCAACTTCGTGCAACACGCGGGCATCTTGCTAGAAACACTAGAATATGTCTATATAATCCATATGTGATAGTCCATTTGAAATTTCAAAAAAGCAAATATTTAGGTACGGAGGGAGTAATATATTAGGAGTATATCAAAACAATAGTGATTTCTTTCAAGTTTGTGAACAAATACTACTATTCTACTACTTTGGATCCGTCGCAACGCACGGGCACATTGCTGGTAAAAGGAAAAGGCATGCCGCGTTCGCATCGCACCCCCACACGCCCGGGTATCGGGAGTACAACACGGCCTGTCCGGCATGACAGATAGCTTAGGGAAGGCATGTTGCCTAGCATTTTCACTTTCATGTGGGACCGCCGTGGAGCAAACCGACACCCCGCCCGCCGCCGGGTTGGAAAACAGAAACGAGCGAAAGATCTAGCTGTAGCACGGAAGCCAAGAAATTTGGTGCCAGACGAGGCTCGTTGATAGAGTAGGAGCATTCCGTACTAGTACTACTCCTACTAGTACCAAGTTTGTACTCCTAATACTATATTACTAGTACTACCACTATACAACTAGTAGGTACATGCATGGCACAACATCGTAGGAACAAAAAACAGGAAGATCTTGTTTTGGGTGATTTATCTTTTTTTCAATCAACGTAGTATGAAAAATATGATGTGGGGGGCACCCATGAAGCTTATGTGGCTTGGTTGCATGGCTACGGAAGGTTAGAGAAAAATAAATAGATAATGTGTTTAGAGTGCACTCCACTAAATAGATATACTTTGGATCCATTGCAAAGGACTGGCACATCTATATCTATACCCCCTATATAGTGTGTGAAAAACTTTGAAAGTTGGTTGTTGGATGAAGCCAATCCGACGGTACAAAGATGGAAAATCCGAGCACTACTGGTCGTTGGATATCATCCACCAGATTCTGCCACATGTATAATCTAGAAGACTCCATGGTTGAACTTAATTCATGACTAACTTTGCCACAACTAAGCTTAGGAAAAGTCATTAGTTCTTCAAAATGAGAGCCACAAGTTGGCAAGCCTAAGGGAATCGTGCCACATTTTTTGTGTGTATGTCATGTGGGGCCTTAGTGTGGCTTGCCTAAGTTAATCAAACTTGCCTAACCTTACATTCCACCAGATTTTGCCACATGTTAGAATCCAGAAAGCTCCACATGTAGAAGCATAATGCACAAACCACCAGAATTTCATGCGTGCAATGCATGTGTACCTTACTAGTACTAGTTGGTAGTAGTGAGAAACAAATTCCAGTTTTGGCACGAGCTCGTACTACGGGATCACCACAAGGCCTGCCGTAGGAGTTACATTTCCCTCTTGGGGCCCACGGGACCGAACTTCAGTGGCTTAGTGCCCGACCTATTAGTCAATGACATGCGGACCTTAAATGCGGCTGGCCCACATGTCATTCTCATGGTGGTGGCATGGTTCGCGACTCACTCGTTCGAGATGAACCGGCTGGTGGTGGCGTGGCTGTGGCGAGGGTGCCACAGCTAGGCGTCGGGGCATTACAAGGCATAGATGGCCACACCGGCATGTACTACATGTAGTACATAAGTACTCCAGCTGAGGATTGATGCCCGGGATGAAATGTGTCACAGCCGCTGGATGAAAAATTGATGGTGCGGGAGTATGGATCGGAGCACAACAGTGGAGCAGGCAAACCATGTCCAATCGGGTGTGTCTATGGTAGAAAGTTGATGGTCGCCGCAGTTCAGCTGGCCCGCATGTCATGCACACAAAGGCAGAGGAGCGGTGGGGCCGAGAGGGATGAGGGGCACGTCGGGGGGATGAGGATCCCCTGACACGAACAATCCTACCATTCTGCCACTAACATGTGGGACCCATAAGCGTGGGTCCCTCCTGTCAGCGAAGGAAAGGCAGGGCAAGGTAGCGATAGCCACGTCATAGGATCCATCTCCATGTCGGGGGACGTAGTGCCGTGGGTTGGAGCGGCGTCGTGGGAATCGCGTGTGGGTATGGCAGTGGTAGAAACAAGAAACGTGATGGTCGCCGTGGTTCAACTTCCATGGACAAGCTGTCATGTCTGCTGACACATGTATATCAAAACTAGAGTGTTTATATTTCAAGCACGTGAACAAGTATTATTCTACTACTTTGGATCCATTGCAATGCACGGGCCAGCACATTGGTAGTAGTAGTGTCCATCTCTGTCTCTAGAGGCCTTGCCTCGTTCATCCTTTTCTCTCACAAGATAAACTACTCATACAAATGCATCTTGATGTTCCATGGAACGCACGCGGATGTTTCCTTGGGGGTCTCTCCAGCGCGGCGTGGCCGTAGTTGCACCTTGATGCCCCTTGAGATGTCGATGTTGAGGGGCACTCGGATTTCCTCCGATGAGGAGGTAAGATGAGTTTTATCACATAGTAAATGCATTATAAAGACTACTTCGTGTCTATTTCCAAATTCTCCCCCTGCCCACTATTTCACAAGTTAGGCTCGGTGCGAGTGGAGATTGGCTTGCATATGTACGGGAGGGTACCAACATCAATTTGCACAACATTTACAACGGTGACACCGTTCCCATAGAACCTTTGTCCAACATTGGGATCAGCCATGCAACGGGCCACCGCATGAATTGGTACGATGGAACCACGGTGAGATTGAATAAGATAGCACGAACCTTGCACATGGCGGTCAAAGGCGGACCGTGCTGTCTGCGGCCGTTTTGTTGCCGTACGAGTAGGAAGACGCTGTGCTCCTTTCTAACCGCATCTTCGGGGTGAAAAACCAGGGGACTTATTTTGTATGGGACACATCCTACGATATACTCCCTCTCTCCCAGTTTATTTGTTTTGAATCTTTTCGTTTTATAAGTTTCAAATTCAAATTTAGAGCTCCCCATCACATGTTGAGATTACAATGTCCATTAAATCGTTGCGTGCATGTATAGTAAAGAAACAAATCTTGAGTTTGGCACGAGTTCGTGCTGCGGGAGCACCATAAGCCCTGGCACATGAGTTACATTTCCCTCTCAGGGCCGTCGGGACTGAGCTTCAGCGCCTTACTACACCTACCTTTGAGTCAATAACATGTGGACCCGATAGGTGACTGGTCCACATGTAATGCTCCCGTAGGCAGAGGGGCAGTGGTGCCAAGAGGGGTGAGCCGCAGGTCGGGGGACGTGTGGTTTCATGGGTTCGAGCGGCGTCGTGGGAATCGCGGGTGGCTGTGGTAGAAACTTGATGCTCGCCGCATTTTAGGTGGCCCACATGTCATGCACACAAATGCAGAGGGGCGGTGCGGCCGAGAGGGGTGAGGCGCACGTCGGGGGGCGTGGTGCCGTGGGTTGGAGAGGCGTCGTGGGAATCGCGAGATGAAACGTGATGGTTGCCGTAGTTGAACTTCCATGGACAAGCTGTCATGTCTATGGACACATGCACTGCATACCGATCACTAGAAGGAGTAGCAGAGAAAGCTATATATGCGGATAAATAGTTCCTTATAGTCAAGCAGACCCACGCTACTACTCTGTTCCAAAGACATGCACACCATCGAAATAGTCCATCTATATCAATATACACCGAGAGGGAATAATTATTTTTACAAGAGAGGAAATAGTTCATCCATCCATAATGCCCTCTTGCTGGTGCAGCCTTTTCTTCTTCTTCTTCTACTTCTTCTTCTTCTTCTTCTTCTTCTTCTTCTTCTTCTTCTTCTTCTTCTTCTTCTTCTTCTTCTTCTTCTTCTTCTTCTTCTTCTTCTTCTTCTTCTTCTTCTTATTGTTCTCATTCTCTGTGGGAGACGGCTTCGCAACAAGCTCTTTGGACCTTGCAGCTATCTCGATACTCACACGGGCATCGAGGGCAGCATATTTTATCTGCTCGTATCTCCAGGGATAATTCTCCCATCTAGATGACCTTAATGCCATCGTCTCGTCACCCTTCTGAAGATTTGTACCGAGCACAAAATTTGCTACGTCGAATAGGGATGGTGTCTGTTTATCACAATCTTCTACAGGAATTTTGATTCTGGTTTGTAGGTCAGCGATGCTTTTCAAATCAAGGTTGTATGGCTCCAGCTTCTGTTTGTCCCCTTCGATGGCTGCTCCACAGAAGTATACGTCCTCCCAAGACAAGAAATTGTGAAGCTCACCTTGTATGGAGGGCGAGTGTATGATGTGGTACACCAAAACATCATCTTCGAGGCACAGCTGAAGGACGGCGGCACGCTGGATCTTCCCAGGGGCACCCTCTATGTACTCTGCGTCGAGACCGATGACCCTCGTTTCTACCTTTTCAAGGGAGTTGGATACATTGTTGATCCACTGCCGAACAACCCTTGGGTGGCCGGTGACGGTGGCAACTATGCGCATCGAGCCTTCGACGAGGACATGTTGGCCGCTAAAAACCTGCATCTCGATCTCTTTCGCCATTTGGAACCGCTGGAACGGAGGGCTATGGTTTGGACAATTAGGATTAGATGGCTATTAGATGATTATTTAAAGAGGTTAAAACAATGTGAACATAGTGGGGTTTGGATGCAAATGAAGACGAAGGGGAGGTGAAGAAGCCGAGGAGAATCGGTTCCCGATGGAGAAGTAAATGGGAGAAGTGGCGTGCAGGCAGTTGATTAGACGGCTAGGTAGAATAAATGAAAAGGCTATGCGGGTAGACTGATGAGTCATACCTATTTGTGTACGTGCCCATCCTTCCTTATAGGTGGGACCTATGCAAACAGATAAAAAAATGTGTCGTAGTTTTTTTTGAGCGCGTGAGTGGGAGACACAACATTCTGTGGTTAAGGAATACTCCCTCTGTTTAGGTGAGTATATGTCACCTTATGAAAATCAGGTTTTCCCAAAACCTTTAGGCGTGGAGCATTAACTTCCTGCTCAATCCCTTCCCAGCCTCGTTAGCCAGCGTTCTCTTCCTCTGCTGCCGCGTTCTACCTTTCCATTTTTCCTCTTCTCAAGTGTGGAACGATCTGCATGCCGTCCTTGATGAACCAGAACGACCACTGCATGCATCGCGGCAGGGCGTTGATTGGGCATGCACAAGAATTTGGTTCTGGTCGCAATATGGATGATACCTGAACGATGAAGTGAACAGGCATGCTAGCACGAGAGACCTATTTCCGCTATACAATGCTATTTCTTGCATTATCCTACTCATAATCTGAACAATGTTGATCTTACATTAACAATGCATGTCCTTTTTGATATGATGCAGTGTCCCTACAGTTACTGCCCTTTGTAAACACACCACCTTTGCCAAAAACAGGGAAGCACAACTGGTTCCTCGCTCGATCAGACGGCGGCGAAAGACTGACGATCATTCGGACACATGAGCCGAAAAAGTTATATTGCAAAAACCCCACTGTATACAAGCACCGTGTAATACATGAGTATCCGGACAGTGGCTGTTACGTCTATGAGCAGGATACCAGCTTGTTGGGGCCTTTAGGATTTTTTAGTTGGAGGCGGGTAAACAACCTTGTTTCACACTCTCTGTTTCTCGGACTCAATTATCCGATTAACCAGGAGATCACCGTTGGCAAGGACCTTGATGTCAGAGAGGCTCTGTTTGCTATGGAAAACTGTGTCTACACGGCGAGCCCTAGGAGTTCGGGAGCAAACTCCCCTGATTGTCTATGATACAGCATGCATCCAAAAGAAAGTGAGAATGACAAAGGCATCCGAACTAACTTTGATCCTTGGATGTCTCAATTACGACAGGCAGTGATGTGGTTCAAGCCTTCAGGTTGATAGGTAATTGGGATGTTGCATCGAAAAGGTGGAGTACTGGTGTCTCCGAATGTAACATCCCAAATTTTCAATTTGGAATGTTATACATTAGATCATCATTGCATATCATATTTTATTTGCTTTTTGTGTGATCCTAGAAATCCTACGCAACTCAAGGACCTACGGAGAGAGTTGGGGATCTCGTTATTTTCATATGTGAGGTTTTCTCAAATTATGAAAAGAGGATCGTTTGATTTTAATTATTTTTCTCTGAATTATTTCTTTTATTAAAAATGAAAGAGAGAGGACAAAATGACTTCCTCAAAAAAAATCAGATATTTAATATTAAAATCAAATAAGGTGTTCACCTTGTCCGGCTTGATTTTATTTGAATTTACGAAAAATGCGTGTTTTTCAAAATTGCATTTAGGCCCCAAATAAATGTTCACCTTGTCCGGCTTGATTTTATAAGCTGGGGAAAATTTATTTCGGCATTTTTGGAGTCTGTTTAGTATTCCTTTTCTTTCTTTGTCTACAAATAAGCTTAGGGCCGTACTCGGCCAGGACTTCTCGGGCCAGGCCTTTATAAGCCGCCGCCCCGAGCCCGTTACTGCCGCCCCACCCGAAAACCCTAACCCTATCCGCCACCCGCCGCTACCGCACCGCCGCCCACGCCAGAGCCCGCTGCCGCTGCCGCCCCGCCGGACCTCCCGCCGCCGCCGACTCGCCGGATCCCGCCGGAGTTCGAAGTAGCCGCCGGTTTTTTTAAACCGATCGGTTTTATTTCGTAAACCCTAGATTCGTTTTTTCTAGATCCGATTCGGTTTATTTTTTCTTTGGTTTAGTTATTTAGCGAACGGCCGCTTTTATGTTCGTTTTTACGAATGGTTTTCGCCGTTTAGCCGCAGACAGCGTACGTTCGTTCGTTAGCCTCTTTGTCGTTTTTCCTTTTCTCGGATTTTTCGCGATTATTTCTAATCGCGATTTCTGTTTTAGTTTAACTTTTCGCTCGTTTATCGGAATCAGGCGATTCAAGCGCCTAGAGTTTCGCCTCGAAACCCTCTTTCCGTTTAACCAACTCAAACAAGTTTTTGCTTGTGAAAAATGTGACTTAGATCCAGATTAGTAAATAAAGCTTGTTTCTTTCGCCATTTGCCTTTCGTCGCTTCGTTTGATTTGTTTATTTTTGCAAACCGGAGTTCTTAAGTTGAGCTTTCTGGTTAGATCTCTTATTTGAGTTTTACCTGTGCACTAGTTGAGTACTTATTTTATGCTTGTTTTTTGTTTGCATTAGAGTACCCGGAGTGCGTCGCTTGCTACTTCGAATCTCTAGGTTTCGCGGATCATCAGCAAGGCAAGTAACACTTTGATCATACCTCGTACTACCTAGTTTTATTGCATTAGATCAATCCTCAAACATTGCATGATTATGATCTAATTAAATTGTGGGTTTTGGGAAGTAGATGAGGTAGTACATATTACCTGTTTCATTATCAAACCCTGGGAGTCACTTCTACGTTTGCTTATGCCATGCTATGCTTGTAGACGTGGATTGGGTTTGAGTGTATCCAAGAGAGATGTGAGAATGTTAATTAATGGTTCAACTTAAGGTGGCAACTTTAATACACATCTGGGTGGATTGAGGCACCTGGGTATTCCAGTGATTGCCTGTTTTTCTTTATGGACCGCCACCCAGGCTCAAAGGGATCATGAGATTATTCATGCTAGAAACTTCCGTGTGCAGCCACAAGCTACTATGGGCTCTAGCATAGTTGATTAATTCGTGCAAACTCTTACAGTTGTGGGCTAGTAGATGTAGGGGAAAGTAGGTGTAACGGTCTACCCGATCGTAAGGTGTTAGCGCTTCTGAAAGACTATGTCTCGGTCATCCGTTTCTCAAACACCATGTAGTGCGAGAATTCCAACAGAGGAGATCGAGTCTTGTGGGGAAAAGTGCGCAAACCTCTACAGAGTGTATAAACTAATCATGATTAGCCGTGTCCCCGGTTATGGACGTTTTGAGTATCTAGTACCTGGATTATCATGTGAATCTCATCATGTGACTTTAATTAATTTTGTTGGGTTTTAATGATGATGTTTAATTGGGATTGAGAGGGTGTCTATGCTCTCAGTGTTTAACAACTACCACGATAGTCAAATAAAATTTATTCCTTTGCAGTAGGGAAAAATTGGCTTTACGCAAAACTGTAACCATATAGCTTTCCACCAGCCATATATGCATGTAGTATAGCCTATTTCTGTTCATTACTCTCTATGTGTTACTTTGCCAGCATATTCCATGTGCAGACCCGTTTTCGGGCTTCAACGTTCATGTTGCATACTTTTCAGACGACGAGTAAAGAGCTTTAGGTCATGGTTCTATACTCAGTGATGCCGTTGGAGTTGATGGACTCACTTATCTTCCAAGCCTTCTGCTGTTACCGTAATTAGATGGCCTTAAGCCATATTTCTTGTAATGAGTTCTCTTTTGAGACACTCGTTGTAATAAGTGTGTGATTGCTACTCTGTTATAGATCCTTCAAGTATTGTGCATGTCAGCATTACTGATCCAGGATGACACTAAAGCACAGAGATCATACCGTTTGAGGTCTGGTCGCTACAAGATGGTATCAGAGCACACGCTGACTGTAGGCACAACAAAAAATACACTTCCGTGATGATACCTGTTTGTCATAGTAGGTCGCTTTTTTTGTCATGCATATACATCCATGAAAAATTTATGACAGAATCAAGATAGTCATACCTGTGCTGTCGTAGAAGTGTTCCATGACATTACCAAAATTATTATCACGGAAGTGTCCACTTCCATGACGATAAATCGCGCGTCACAGAAGTGCTTTCGTCAAGGGTGATCGACACGTGGCATCCACCGTAATGGAACGCCGTTAAGCTATCGGGTCGGGTTTTGGATCCGTTAACTCATTAACAGCCCCGACCAATGGGAAATTTCCATGTGTAAAATTCTTATTGGCCGGATGAAACACGTGTCAGCTCGTCGGTGGGTCAGATAGGCGCCTATGATACGTCGACATGTGGCAGGGCCCAACAGAGGCCCATTCCTGTGAAAAGGCCGGCCCGTTTGACTTGGTCAAAAGGTGGCGGACTGGCCCATGGAAAGCCTGTTAACGGCCTATTCGCATATAGCCCATTTACGGCCCGCTAACCCAAGGCCCGTTACGCCTTATCCGAATTAGGCCCAGTAGCGTCATCTGGGCCATCCAATATGATTCCAGCCTGTTTTCACTTCTGGCCCATATGCCCCATGACGTCTTTCCGCCCATATGAGGCCCTATGTAACTCTTGCCCTATTAACGGCTCATGGTGAAACTGGCCCGTAATGAACAGTGTATCACTTTACACCCATTAACGGCCCGTGGTGAAACTGGCCCGTAATGAACAGTGTATCACTTTATACCCATTAACGGCCCGTTATTCCGTTGGGCCGTTTCCAGCCCATGTTATCTTTCGACCTTCTCAGAGCCCATTTATTCTTGGGCTCATTTCCAGCATTCGTTTACTTACGGCCTGTTACTGTCATTTTCTGCTTGTGGGCCTAATTCAGCCTGTGGTTATAGTCGGCCCATTTGCGGTCCGTTAATACGTTGGGCCATTTTCATAGCTTCATCAAATACGACCTATTAACGATGGCCCGCTACGGTCGGCCCATGAATGGACGATTCCAACTCTAGCCCGTTTACGGCCATAATGCGTCCTATTATTGGCCCACGTTTGGCCAATCGATCATACGGCCCGTATAAGGCCCATTGATGATACGGCCCGTAGAAGGACCATTGTTTCTACGACCCATAGAAGGCCTACTGTTTCTACGGCCCGTAGAAGGCCCACTGTTTCTACGGCCCGTAGGAAGCCTAGTGTCACTACAATAAATATTAGCCCATGGTTATTGTGGCCTAGTTTTAAAAAATAGGTTATTGCAGCCACTAGTTAACCGCGGAAAAAGAACTGCAATGACTACAAGCAAACAAATAAACAAGACAACAAGGAAATAAATAAGCAAGCAACTAACGCTAGGCTATCACGGCTATTACACATATTACATCCACTGGGCATCAAAGTTCGCCACCAGTGCAAATATAGGGAACAAAGCAGCATATCATATACACTGGCCGTCATAATTGGCCACTAGTGCAAATAAATATGGCAGCAAAATGAGAGCATAACTGAAACAACTTTAGAAGAGCTCAAGAAACGTTATCCTGGGTATCCACCATGCTGGCAATAAGCTTAGCAAGCTGATTAGCTTTGTCCTGTTTGGCGCTAAAATCCTCCAATGCTTGCTGTTGCACGAGAAAGTATGCATCTGAATGCTCCAGGGACTTCCGCAGTCCTTCCGCTTCTTGTCGCAGCACAGCTGATCGATGTCTTTCAGCTTTTAGTTGAGACTCAAGAAACCGAACTGATTCAGACAGTGAGTTTGAATAGCTTGTGCAAGCGGTAGTGGCCAGTAACTCCAACACTAAACCAAGACAGGATGTGTCACTATCCTGAACCTTATCTACATTACTTCCTTTACCGTTGCTTAATAAGGCACTCTTCCCCAATATTCTGTCAGCATTCTAAAAGAAGAAACAAGCAGACACATAACAAGTTTAGCATGTACTAGTATATGAAACTCATTTCGGTGAACCAGTTCATTAGTAAGGTGGAAAGGATTAAACTACCAAGTCTTCTATTGCCAAGTACTAGTACATAATAAAAGCATCAAACAAACATATATCAATGTCCTATGGTAGCAATGGAATCTTAAATTAGAACAGTTGTTCTTCAGGTTTAGGCACTTGTTCTACATGAACGGAGTATAGTAAGACGCAAGAATATAATACTTAAAAATAGAAAATGAGCTCATAGACCTTACCACATTCTTGGTTCGGGACCAGTACAGAACAAGGCATTCCCAGTCATCGTCCAGTAAATGTGTCTCAGGAGAACGTAAGGGAATTTGATGAGTTTCTTTTCCGGTGAAGTACGTTTTCTTCAGGTAATTCCGATACTGCCACCAAGCATTCTTGAAGATAGCAGAGGTATTAGCACAGGTTACCTCATCCTGAGTTTCCAAATCGGTCCTTCTCTATAGAGAAAAATGGGAAAATTTGCTGTATTATAACCATCATGGAGGTAGGATGTATGGGACGAAGCAAAGTAATTGCCATGAATAACATTACTTACACATAACTCCTGGACAAACACCTGTAACTGGCATTTTCCTTCATCTTTAGTATAATATTTTCAAGATGGGAAGATACACACATATGATTTAACAACATCAAATGCGATAGATGCTAAACTACAACTAGCTGGTTGTGCTTCCTCCACAGGAATAGGCATACTAACTAGTGGAGTTGGGGTTCGCCGTGATAGTACTGGCCCTTTGGGCACTAGAGCTGCCTTACTAACTGCTCTTGTTTGGGAGCTCTGTGGTGGAGATGGTGCTGTGTCAACAGGAACTGGGTTACTATCTGCTGGGGTTGGGGTTAGATTGGGTGAAGCTGGTTCTCTGTCCATCGTAGTAGGGGTACAATCTGCGAGAGTTTGGGTTATGTGTGGTAGGGCTGGTTCTTGTGCATGTACAACTGGGGTGCTATCTCCACCAAGAGGTAGCACTATTTTATTTGAAGACCGTGTTTTTAGTCCGCTTGATACTGGCATCACCCGCTCCAATTCAAATGGCTGATAAACAGGAAACATAGTTGAATGTACAGACATTGTATGAGAGGCAGATGCAATAGATAGTGTGGAAAAAAGAGGGCATGAAATAGTTGACATGTATATTGTTTAACTAAAATGGATAGCATGACATAATTTCACATATATGATGTCTATCTAAACTGGATAGCATAGCATAACATAATTCAAAGATATGATGAATAACTAAACATGACCGCATGACATAATTCACCTACATGTTATCTAAGTAATCAGGATCACATGATTTAATTCACATATGTGATTTACATGCTAAACAGAGGGCATTCGATATGATGTCTGAACTAAGAACATGGTGTTGAATATTGTGTATATGATGTCTAAACTATGCAATGCAAGACACCGTATGCATGATATGAGCATTATAACCGTTCCAAGTTAGAGCATACACCTCAGTGGGGGAATATGACTGGTCATCTGTCTCCGAATCCATCTCTGAGGAGCTATCGAGACCCAACAAGAGATCTGCTTCGACAGGTAGCACTATCTGCTCCGAAGGCCTTGTTTTCACTCCAGATTTTTCCATCTCCCACCCAAATGGCTGATTCACAGGAAGAGTAGTTTAATGTACAAACATTGTCGACAAATGGAAATGTAATGAAGAAAAGGATGGGCAAGATATCATTCAAATATATGATGCCTGGTTAAACCGGATGGCATTGCACATTTCACATATATTATGGCTGGCTAAAAAGACATGAGACTGCATAATTCCCATATATGATATAAAAACTAAACAAGTGGCATTACAGAACATGTCTAAACTAAGCAGATGACATATATGATGTCAAAAGTAGGCACTTCAAGGCAACATATGCATGATATGACTAACATCATCATGCCAAGGTAGAGCAAACACCTTGGGGGGTAAATAGGAGTGGTCAGCGGCGTCCGAATCCGCCTCAGAACAGATATCTTCCTCTGGATTACAATCTGGAGAGGGGTGGGGAGGGTTTGCCATTGAACCCACCATGGAGCGATGTCTGCATGACATTGTATTGCCGTGCAAAACTCTTCTCTTTTTCTCTACATGTTCAGCATGACTGTGTACAATATCTGACATGCATACGAAAAAAATATGGTGAGATTATGTAAGGAGAGCATGCAGAAATTTAGAGTGATGGTAACAACCAGTGGATCGATGTTTTTCCGTTGAACCAAAATAGCCCTAATGGATCGACGTGAATGTA
>NC_041382.1:299141199-299144147 GCF_002162155.2 Triticum dicoccoides | reverse complement strand
CCCCCCAACCCCTGAAAATCGAATGACCCAAAAGTAGATTCAGTCGACTGAAGTGTGGCTTAATCGGAGCAGAGCAACAGCACGAGCGAGGGGGAGAGCAGCAACAGAAGTTGGGCGAGCGAGCAATTGAGCGAGAGCCGGAGCAGCAGATCCGGCTGGTATGGGCACCAACACCGAAGGGGCCTCGCACTAGGGGAGAACCGCCGTGGAGATGTCGCTCGCGGTGCCGGCTTCAAGGTAGCCGCTCCATGGGGGTGCGGGATGGAGCACCGTCGGCACCGGGAGGTCGAGTTAAGGAGAAGGTGTGATGCGATGAGTGTACAACCTCTTTGGTGGCGCCGAGTAGGCCTCGGCTTCATCCGAGGAGTTGGTGAGGATGCTGCGGTTCCGGTGGAGCAGGTTAAGGCGGCGCTATGGGGATGGAGCAGCCGTGATAGACGAGGCGATCATCGGAGCAGCTCCTTGGAGGTGGAGGACGGGGCGGCTGAACCGGCAGGATGACGAGATGGACGACAGATCCTCATCTGGGGAGGTGGACAAGGGACGTCGAGCTGTTGCGGTGGACGACGTCGTCAGGGAAGAGGCTCCGGCTAGGCAGTGGTGACGTGGCAGACGGAGGAGGGTAGGGTTTCGCGGCTGGAGCATAGAGGTTATGGCGTCCTGGGATTTCGAATGGCGAAAAGGGGGCGATGGGAGGGGGTGAAGCATGACTTAGGAACGCGCTTGTCCAAAATGTAGGGTGTGTTACAAAAGTACCCCCCACCGATTTGAACTAGCGGCCCTTTCGGCTCAGGGTTAGAAGAGGGATTTCGCGTGTCGGGATTTTGGCAGCTGGAGGGAGTTTTCGCGCGTGTTGTAATTTCGGCATAGCAAGGCGCGGGTTGTGAAGGCGCCAGTTTTGGGAGCACGATATCTGAATTTTCGGGATATAAAAAGACGCGGGTTGAATTTTAGGGACAAGCCTAGTGTGTAGTAATATTGTACTTGTACGTACCAAATCAATTCGCACTTCCCTCAACCAAAAAGAAAACGAAAAAAATAAAACTATTCACACCACACAAAGAGAGAGTCTTGCCCCGTTTTACTATACAAATGCTATTCAAAGCTACTCCCTCCTTTCCGGTTTATAAGGCTCAATTAAAAAATCTCACCAACCAAGGTAGATCATAGGTGGTGGAATATTTTTTGTAGTTTTGCAAAAGCACCCAATTAATGCTCTTGTTTTCTTCAAAAAATTATGTTTACGAATGCATTAATTGCAATGCATGCATTGGTCAGTTTTCTCTTAATACTTGCATGCAATGATTTAATGCACCTTGAAGTCTGAAAATGTGATGGGAAACAACCAAATTGAGCCTTATAAAATGGAAAAACAAAAATTTTGAGATAAGCCCTATAAACCGGAAAGGAGGGAGTACTCCCTCCTTCCATCTGTATAGGGCCTAATGCGTTTTTCGATGCTAACTTGGACCAAATATTAGAGCAATGATATATGACATGCAACTTACACAAAGCACACTGTTAAATTCGTCTGTGAAAGGTTCTTTCAATGATATAATTTTCACATTGTGCATGTCATGTACTATTAATCTTGTCAATAGTCAAAGGCGGTCTTAAAAATCTCATTACGCCCTATATAGATGGAAGGAGGGAGTATGAATCCATGTTATGTCCGATTAAATTTTTTTGCTTGCTGTATAATGCATGTAACCTACTCATACCAACATTTTAGTGCATTCCAAATGTCTATACTACCACTTCAATTCGAACTAAATTTGAATTCGTTTCTCTATTTCAATAAGAATCTACAATCATGATTGTTGCCAACTTCAACCATCATAGTTTCCTTGCTATCCGCCAGATATAAATCAGACGGCCTATAATGCAGGATGGCCGGCACACCATCATCAACAACTCCGTTTTTTTATAAGAGTAGAGATAAAATATATTAAATGTAGTATACCATGTTCATAACCACACCATGTGTGTCACCGTTATATATATTCACACAACCGTCGGTTTGAAACACTATGATAAATTCTTCAAATATCCGAATTCGCTTTTTATAATGAAGTATATATGATCTCTATTCTCTACATGTTCAGCATGACTGTGTACAATATCTGACATGCATACGAAAAAAATATGGTGAGATTATGTAAGGAGAGCATGCAGAAATTTAGAGTGATGGTAACAACCAGTGGATCGATGTTTTTCCGTTGAACCAAAATAGCCCTAATGGATCGACGTGAATGTATAGTAATAAGTGATGCAACAGGTGTACAACCTCTTTGCCGTAGCCGTGTCGACCTTAGCATCATTGGGTTGGTTGCTGAAGCAGTTGAGGCAGAGGTGGTTGTTGGAGGTGTGGAGGAAGATCTGAGGAATCTATAGACGGCGTCCAGGGCACTGCTCTGTTGTGATGGATCTTTCTATCGTTGGAGCAGCTCCGGTGAGCCGTAAGACGTCAAGGCTGAAGCAGCACAAGACATGCATCGTCAATCTCAAGTGGGATTCTAATAGCATCTCCAATAGATGATGTAAAATGGATGTAAAATTGACATCACCAAAAACCACCGGACTACAACAGATGAGGTAAAAACTGTTGACTCTGAACTTAACTGTCGAAACTGAAATTTACTGTGAAATCTGAATGCTACTGTCGAAACTGAACGCAATGGTAGCAGAGAGGCACTTGAAATGTAGTTTAGGGAGGGCCTGCAGTTCATCTTCAACCTGCACCCCCCTGAGCCGCCAGCCACCACCGGTCGAACCGCCGGCCCCGGCGCCGCCTCGCCGCCCCAAAAAAACTCACCACCGCCGCCCTGGCCAGCCCTCTAGGCCCCTAGCCCCCCCACCCTGAACCCTAAGATAGATAGTGGGATACCTCTCCGGCGAGCCCCCGTACCCGCTGCGGGTGGTTCTTCCTTAACTCCGGTGAGCCCCCC
>NC_041382.1:299116653-299140695 GCF_002162155.2 Triticum dicoccoides | reverse complement strand
GTTGCGGTGGACGACGTCGTCAGGGAAGAGGCTCCGGCTAGGCAGTGGTGACGTGGCAGACGGAGGAGGGTAGGGTTTCGCGGCTGGAGCATAGAGGTTATGGCGTCCTGGGATTTCGAATGGCGAAAAGGGGGCGATGGGAGGGGGTGAAGCATGACTTAGGAACGCGCTTGTCCAAAATGTAGGGTGTGTTACAAAAGTACCCCCCACCGATTTGAACTAGCGGCCCTTTCGGCTCAGGGTTAGAAGAGGGATTTCGCGTGTCGGGATTTTGGCAGCTGGAGGGAGTTTTCGCGCGTGTTGTAATTTCGGCATAGCAAGGCGCGGGTTGTGAAGGCGCCAGTTTTGGGAGCACGATATCTGAATTTTCGGGATATAAAAAGACGCGGGTTGAATTTTAGGGACAAGCCTAGTGTGTAGTAATATTGTACTTGTACGTACCAAATCAATTCGCACTTCCCTCAACCAAAAAGAAAACGAAAAAAATAAAACTATTCACACCACACAAAGAGAGAGTCTTGCCCCGTTTTACTATACAAATGCTATTCAAAGCTACTCCCTCCTTTCCGGTTTATAAGGCTCAATTAAAAAATCTCACCAACCAAGGTAGATCATAAGTGGTGGAATATTTTTTGTAGTTTTGCAAAAGCACCCAATTAATGCTCTTGTTTTCTTCAAAAAATTATGTTTACGAATGCATTAATTGCAATGCATGCATTGGTCAGTTTTCTCTTAATACTTGCATGCAATGATTTAATGCACCTTGAAGTCTGAAAATGTGATGGGAAACAACCAAATTGAGCCTTATAAAATGGAAAAACAAAAATTTTGAGATAAGCCCTATAAACCGGAAAGGAGGGAGTACTCCCTCCTTCCATCTGTATAGGGCCTAATGCGTTTTTCGATGCTAACTTGGACCAAATATTAGAGCAATGATATATGACATGCAACTTACACAAAGCACACTGTTAAATTCGTCTGTGAAAGGTTCTTTCAATGATATAATTTTCACATTGTGCATGTCATGTACTATTAATCTTGTCAATAGTCAAAGGCGGTCTTAAAAATCTCATTACGCCCTATATAGATGGAAGGAGGGAGTATGAATCCATGTTATGTCCGATTAAATTTTTTTGCTTGCTGTATAATGCATGTAACCTACTCATACCAACATTTTAGTGCATTCCAAATGTCTATACTACCACTTCAATTCGAACTAAATTTGAATTCGTTTCTCTATTTCAATAAGAATCTACAATCATGATTGTTGCCAACTTCAACCATCATAGTTTCCTTGCTATCCGCCAGATATAAATCAGACGGCCTATAATGCAGGATGGCCGGCACACCATCATCAACAACTCCGTTTTTTATAAGAGTAGAGATAAAATATATTAAATGTAGTATACCATGTTCATAACCACACCATGTGTGTCACCGTTATATATATTCACACAACCGTCGGTTTGAAACACTATGATAAATTCTTCAAATATCCGAATTCGCTTTTTATAATGAAGTATATATGATCTCTATTCGTCTTTTACACCCACACAACCCTCTTATCTTTGTAGCTAGCGCTAACTTTCTCTTGTGCATGCACACGCCCACATCCCTCTCACCCTCCCTCAGCATTCTCTAGCTCCATCGTGCAAATTCATCTTTTCACTTTAGGTCGTTCACCCACGGTGTGTGTAGGCCCCCCAGCTCCTTCTTTACGGCACACATCGATCGATATGCCTCTCTAGCTAGGTGTGCCTAGCACAAACACAAGCTTCCCCTCTTCTCTTGTCACCGTCCATGCCTCACTCCCACCACTCTTTTCATCGTTCTCGTACTCGCACACTCCTCCCCCTCGATATAGTATGCCTCTCGTACCACCTCCTACATGCATCCCTCTCTCTCTATCCTTCTCCTCGTGCCTCATTTGCTTCTAACACACACATGCATGTATAACAATCAATCTCCCAACATATACCTAGATCGACTTTAACTACCCCCCCCCATCGATCGACGTACCTCACAAGTTATGTCTCTCCTTTCTCTTACAAAGGGCGATTGATCTTCCTATGTAGTTACGTCTGCTTACCATAGCCACATCGTCCCCCCTCATCATTCGTGCATGCCTCCTGACCCGTCTCTCACACGCACGTGCACAGACAACAAGCAGCCATCTCCTCTCTTATTGATATTGCGGGTGTGCCCTCCATTTGTCTAGCAAGCCTATCCCACCATTTGTTAGAAGCAACTCCACTACCACCCCCTCCAACACTCTAGCTCCATCTCTCTCCCAATCTTATTCATCTCCTGCACATATGCATGGATGCCAATCGATCTCCCTTAATACATGAGGCAGATCGATCTCCTTAATACATGAGGTAGGCCTCTCTCCTCCTCCACACATATACCAGCCATTGTACCTCTATAGTTAATTGGGCCTCCCTCTTCCCCCACCACACACCGATAGTCGAGCGCTGCAGGTAGGTATCCATGCCACAGAGACAAACTGCACATGTCCCATCTCACGTTCTAGTAGGCCAGCCACTCTATATCTTCGACGTGGGCACACACAAATTCAATGGCACTCTTTATCGATTGCGCGCGCGCACACACACATCATCCCTCTCTTCGATTCTATGGACACCTCAAGCCGATGATACCTCCACTCTCTTCTCGTGGATCGCCCCCTCTATATATATGTTATATCCAGGACTCTATTTCACACACATTGCATATGTTAAATATTTTGATTGATCCCCCCCCCCCCACAAAAAAAACTCTCAAGAACCCACACACTATATCTCTCTAGGTTTGTATCTCTCTCACACAACCCCACGTAGGTGGTGTACATATACAAGAAGAGAATAGGTGCACCGTGCACGTACTCCCGCTTCGTGCCCAGCCACACCTGCGCGGGTACACTATGGAGCTCATTTCTTTACGAAATGGCGGCCCACGTGCTAATTTGAACGCCTGTAGCGGTTGTTAACCTATGGAGGTCGTGTACCACGCATGCACGAAACAAAGTTCGACTTCACGCGTTGCCGCGTTATTTTTAAATAAAGTTATAGCGCTCAATGGCACGTACGCAGAATATAAAATGATTTTATGGAGGAAAAGGTAGTCCGCTCTTTAGAGTATCTCACACAAGGCTCCGGTGGCCTCTCTCTCTCTCACCATTGGTCACTTATCCGGCCGCATCCCGTCCGCCAGGGAAAGGGGTGCGGTGGCCTCTCACTCTCTCACCGTTGGTCACTGATCCGGCTGCGTCCCGTCCGCCGGGGGAAAGGGAGTGCGATGGCCTCTCTCTCTCACCGTTGGTCACTGATCCGGCCGCATCCTGTCCACCGGGGGAAAGGGAGGAAGTGCATCGTTTCTCCGTTCGATGGCACCGAGGCAACACATCCCGATCTGTGGTACACGCCGTTCTCTGTGACCAAGCTCCGGTGCGGCAGGGCCTACGCCACCTGCTCGCAGATTCCGCCCGCCGTCGCTCACCTAGTTACATCCCGATGACCTCCAGGTATCCCCTCCGGCCTTGCTCCACTGCCCATTTTCCCACGTCGCTGCATGTGGATCTTCCATAGTTCTTTGCCCAAAACGTATCTCATCCGGCATACTTTCCATATTGCATTCTCGTCCTCACACCGTTTTAGACAAACACAACCATGTTGTTATCTTCCCTTAGGACAAGGAATATGCTTATTTTTTGTCGTCGCATGTGTCATCAACTGTTATTGGCCAGTAATTGTTTCCTTTCTACCTCTTTTTTGCAAACAAGGCTATCCATTTCACCTCGTTGCTATTGCGACCTTTTGCTGAACTGCACAAATCACTTTTTTCTTAAGAGTGTTTTGTGCAGTTGTACTAAAATGTCACACGGGCAACGTCTCTACATTTCAGTGCAACTGCACAAAGGGAGATTGGTTTTTCTCTATCCTCCTCATCCAACTCCGAGCCTAATCTTCTCCTACTAGTTAGGTTTACGAGAGACTGCAAAGGTGACTGGCTTCTATTTGTGTGTTTATTGTTTCATCGGCAGTCTTCTATTATCGTAATCACACTTGATATCTTTGGAACAGGGACGCTCAGCTCTATTTTAGTGGAACTGCACAAAATGATCGGAATGTTGCATGCTCCAGACAGCTACTTTTTTTCCCAACATGCCTTGTTCATTTAGACAGAGCTGGGGGGACGTTGCTGCCAATGAAAGCATGGATCAATTTTAATTTAACACCTTCTCACAACTTTGTCTTTAGTTGTGATGTAATTATTAGCTCCGATCTGCTAATAATTGACATGCATTAGCAAGGAAGTTAGTTTTTTATTGTTTCCGAAAGAGCATCGACGACAAGACACGTGAAACAAAAGCTCAAAGCTCACACCATTATACAATTTCATGTCGCTGGAAAATTATATGTATAGTATGTCAGTTATGTAAACAAATGATGGAAGCTTGGTAGCATTGCCAGAAGCCTCTTCATCATCCGGGTCCATGTGCCATGCACAAAATTATACTCCTTCTTTCCTAAATATTTGTCTTTTGACAAATTTCAAACGGGCATATTTTAGAGTGTAGATTCACTCATTTTGCTTCGTATGTGTACTCCCTCCGTTCCTAAATATTCTAATGGTCTTAACAGAGATTTCAACAAGAGACTACATACGGAGCAAAATGAGTGAATCTACACTCTAAAATATGTCTATATACATCCGTATGTGCCAGTCCATTTGAAATCTCTAAAAAGACAAATATTTGAGTAGTCACTCGTTGAAATCTCTAGAAAGACAAATACTCCGGAGTGTATTTAAGAACCGAGGGGGTAGTGCAGAACCGCATGGGAGACTCAGCCCGGTCGTTGCGCCGCATTAATAGTGAGTAATGAGCAGTCAAATCATAAGCCCCACCTTTCCCACTGTAAGTTGCTCTGAAGAAGCAACCATCAATACGCTCTTCTTTGAATCCGCTCATACTACTCCATCCATCATTGTTTATACAACGCGCTTCAGAAAAAAGAAAAAAAATCTGTGGGACCAAGGCGACTAGCGATCGGCCTGAAAAATAGCATTGGTAGTTATAGCACGGCGTCTATTACTAGAGGGAATAATGCGTACACACATGCATGCAGTGCTTCCACCCTGTGTACACACATGCATGCACTCCGTAGTAGTACAGTACATGGAGAGAAAATTGTGGACTTGATTACGGTTACCACGCCCTAATTAATTGAGCATTAAACCAAACGCGTCTAAAGTCTCTCTGGTGGTGGAAATGCATTGAGAGAAATGCATCATAATGAAGCGCGCCCTATAAACTGTGACGGAGGGTGGAGTAGTATGAAGGTGCAAAACCAAGTATGCGTACTACTGCGCTTGGCTCTTCGCCCCTTCATGAAGTCGAACAATGATGGTACTCCGCATGTTGGGTACTACAGTGTATGCCTCTGACAATCTGACACCGAATGGACTGATGCATGTCCACCGAGGGTAGGTTGCATTAGTCAAAAGGCGTAAGCGAGCTTCACCTTGTCCTGCAAGCTTCTCCTCATTCTGCGAGTTGACGGGACACACCAAAAAGTAGTGCTAGTCCATACTCCCTCCTTTCCGGTTAATATGGCTTAATCTTTTTTGCGGGTAAATGAGAGAGCTTTATTCATATATAAGCATTCTTAGGACGATCAGCCAAGACACTGGTCACTAGGAAGCGAGGTACCATGCAAAAAAAGAAGTAGGAAGTGAGGTGTTTCATCAAGCCAGCTCTCGGCCACATTCAAAGTGCAGCAAGCATGGTTCGCATGAAGATGCGCCGCAAGGTTTGCTGGCCTGTTTACATGCTGAATAACAAAAAAAGAGGAAATATTACTGAGCGCTACTATTTGTAACAGGATATGAGCCAGAATTAAGCGAAAATTGTGGCGAGTGTTCCATGCAATCAACTTCCATTATCACATGCGAGAACCCTCGAAGAGAACCAAATGTGTTGAAGATTGCTTTATCACATTTTAAAATTATAATAAGAGTGCAGACGCTCCTCCTTCCGGTTCCAAGTACTAGTATAGTATGTACCTTTATGGACTATAGTAGTAATACTAGTAAACTTTGTGTTTGGCTGCTCAGGAAATCGAACAATAATAGCACTAGTAGTATAGTGTATGCTTCTGGCAATCTGACACTGAATTAACTGTTGCACGTCCACCGCCTGAGCGAGGGAGAGCTTGCATTAGTCAAAAGTTTCTCCTTGTCCTGCGAGCCACCGTGCGCAAGCTTCTCCCATCCTGCAACCTTCTCCTTGTTCGACAAGTTGACGGGACACAGCAAAGTAATGCTAGTCCATGCTGCCTCCTCTCCGGTTAATATGGCTTAATTTCAAACGAGATAAATACACTGTCTGTCACTGTATATTTGTAAAAATACGGTCAGCGGACTTCATAATATGTTCATTGAACTCAATATATATATATTTTCCGGTGTTCATATGGTCACTAGCTCACCCTGACTGGGTATGTGTGTGCATGCACATGTAGGTTGAGCACTTGAGCATGACCGTGTGTGTTCTGTCGTGTGCTCGGACATGCATGCATTAGGGCGTCGCACGCGTTTTTGCGTCCATGTGTACATATGACTGTTGCATACACGTAGGGGGAGTACGTGTAGGGGCCACTAAGGAGTAGTCAAATCACACAGTAAGTTAGTCGGAACAAGCAACCATCATTTCACTCTTGAATGACACATACGCAATATAAAATGGTTGATATGGAGAGAAAAAGAAAACCACTACATATATACACTAGCAAGAGCCTAAGCTACAAGCCTGCTTGCTTAGGTTTCTCTCTTCATAAGCATAGAAGGACGGGCCCGATCCCGCAGCTGGGGGAAGGGAACAATGTTGAAGGAAATATGCCCTAGAATGTTACTATTTTATTTCCTTATATCATGATAAATGTTTATTATTCATGCTATAATTGTATTATCTGGAAACATCATACTTGTGTGAATACATAGACAAACTAAAAGTCACTAGTATGCCTCTACTTGATTGCTCGTTAATCAAAGATGGTTATGTTTCCTAACCATAGACATGTGTTGTTATTTTATTAATGGGATCACATCATTAGGAGAATGATATGATTGACATGACCCATTCCGTTAGCTTAGCACTCGATCATTTAGTATGTTGCTATTGCTTTCTTCATGACTTATACATGTTCCTGTGACTATGAGATTATGCAACTCCCGTTTGCCGGAGGAACACTTTGTGTGCTACCAAATGTCACAACGTAATTGGGTGATTATAAAGGAGCTCTACAAGTGTCTCCAAAGGTAAATGTTGGGTTGGCGTATTTCGAGATTAGGATTTGTCACTCCGATTGTCGGAGAGGTATCTCTGGGCCCTCTCGGTAATGCACATCACCTAAGCCTTGCAAGCAATGCAACTAATGAGTTAGTTGCGAGATGATGTATTACAGAACGAGTAAAGAGACTTGCCTGTAACAAGATTGAACTAGGTATTGAGATACCGACGATCGAATCTCGGGCAAGTAACATACCGATGACAAAGGGAACAACGTATGTTGTTATGCGGTCTGACCGATAAAAGATCTTCGTAGAATATGTGGGAGCCAATATGAGCATCCAGGTTCCGCTATTGGTTATTGACTAGAGACATGTCTCGGTCATGTCTACATTGTTCTCGAACCCGTAGGGTCCGCACGCTTAAGGTTTCGATGACAGTTATATTATGAGTTTATGAGTTTTGATGTACCGAAGTTAGTTCGAAGTCCCGAATATGATCACAGACATAACGAGGAGTCTCAAAATGGTCGAGACATAAAGATTGATATATTAGACGGCTATATTCGGACACCGGAAGTGTTCCGGGGAAGTTTGGGATAAAACCGGAGTACCGGGGGGTTACCGGAACCCCCCGGGGGGTTAATGGGCCTCATGGGCCTAAATTGGAGAAGAGCAGAGGCAGCCAGGGCAGCCCGCGCGCCCCCTCTCCCCCTAGTCCGAATTGGACAAGGAAGGAGGGGCGGCGCCCCCTTTCCTTCCTCTCTTCTCTCCCTTCCTTCCCCCTCTCCTACTTGGACAAGGAAAGGGAGGGGAGTCCTACTCCCGATAGGAGTAGGACTCCTCCTGCACGCCTCCTACTAGGGCCGGCCGCACCACTCCTTGGCTCCTTTATATACGTAGACAGGGGGCACCCCTAGACACACAAGTTGATCCCCGTGATCATTTTCTTAGCCATGTGCGGTGCCCCCTTCCACCATAATCCTCGATAATATTGTAGTGGTGCTTAGGCAACGCCCTGCGATAGTTGAACATCAAGATCGTCACCATGCCGTCATGCTGACGGAACTCTTCCCAGACACTTTGCTGGATCGGAGTCCGGGGATCGTCATCGAGCTGAACGTGTGCTGAAACTTGGAGGTGCCGTAGTTTCGGTGCTTGGATCGGTTGGATCGTGAAGACGTACGACTACATCAACCGCGTGGATATAACGCTTCCGCTGTCGGTCTACAAGGGTACGTAGTTCACACTCTCCCCTTGTTGCTATGCATCACCATGATCTTGCGTGTGCGTAGGAATTTTTTTGAAATTACTACGTTCCCCAACAGTGGCATCCGAGCCTAGGTTTTATGTGTTGATGTTATATGCACGAGTAGAACACAAGTGAGTTGTGGGCGATATAAGTCATACTGCTTACTAGCATGTCATACTTTGGTTCGGCGGTATTGTTGGACGAAGCGGCCCGGACCGACATTACGCGTACGCTTACGCGAGACCGGTTGTCCCGACGTGCTTTGCACAAAGGTGGCTAGCGGGTGTCAGTTTCTCCAACTTTAGTTGAACCGAGTGTGGCTACGCCCGGTCCTTGCGAAGGTTAAAACAACACCAACTTGACAAACTATCGTTGTGGTTTTGATGCGTAGGTAAGATTAGTTCTTACTTAAGCCCGTAGCAGCCACGTAAAACTTGCAACAACAAAGTAGAGGACCTCTAACTTGTTTTTGCAGGGCATGTTGTGATGTGATATGGTTAAGACATGATGCTAAATTTTATTGTATGAGATGATCATGTTTTGTAACCGAGTTATCGGCAACTGGCAGGAGCCATATGGTTTTCGCTTTATTGTATGCAATGCAATTGCGCTGTAATGCTTTACTTTATCACTAAGCGGTAGCGATAGTCGTGGAAGCATAAGATTGGCGAGACGACAATGATGCTACGATGGTGATCAAGGTATCGCGCCGGTGACGATGGTGATCATGACGATGCTTCGGGGATGGAGATCACAAGCACAAGATGATGATGACCATATCATATCACTTATATTGATTGCATGTGATGTTTATCTTTTATGCATCTTATCTTGCTTTGATTGACGGTAGCATTATAAGATGATCTCTCACTAAATTTCAAGATAAAAGTGTTCTCCCTGAGTATGCACCATTGCCAAAGTTCGTCGTGCCCAGACACCACGTGATGATCGGGTGTGTTAAGCTCTATGTCCATCTACCACGGGTGCAAGCCAGTTTTGCACACGCAGAATACTCAGGTTAAACTTGACGAGCCTAGCATATGCAGATATGGCCTCGGAACACGGAGACCAAAAGGTCGAGCGTAAATCATATAGAAGATATGATCAACATAGTGATGTTCACCAATGAAACTACTCCATCTCACGTGATGATCCGACATGGTTTAGTTGATTTGGATCACGTGATCACTTAGAGGATTAGAGGGATGTCTATCTAAGTAGGAGTTCTTTAGTAATATGTTTAAATGAACTTAAATTTATCATGAACTTAGTCCTGGTAGTATTTTGCAAATTATGTTGTAGATCAATAGCTCGTGTTGTTGCTTCCCTGTGTTTATTATGATATGTTCCTAGAGAAAATTGTGTTGAAAGATGTTAGTAGCAATGATGCGGATTGGATCCGTAATCTGAGGTTTATCCTCATTCCTGCACAGAAGAATTATGTCCTTGATGCACCGCTAGGTGACAGACCTATTACAGGAGCAGATGCAGACGTTATGAATGTTTGGCTAGCTCAATATGATGACTACTTGATAGTTTAGTGCACCTTGCTTAACGGCTTAGAATCGGGACTTCAAAGACGTTTTGAACGACATGGACCATATGAGATGTTCCAGGAGTTGAAGTTAATATTTCAAGCAAATACCCGAGTTGAGAGATATGAAGTCTCCAACAAGTTCTATAGCTAAAAGATGGAGGAGAATCGCTCAACTAGTGAGCATGTGCTCAGATTGTCTGGGTACTACAATCTCTTGAATCAAGTGGGAGTTAATCTTCTAGATAAGATAGTGATTGATAGAATTCTCTAGTCACCATCACCAAGTTAGCAAAACTTCGTGATGAACTATAGTATGCAAGGGATGACGAAAACGACTCCCGAGCTTTTCATGATGATGAAATTGATGAAGGTAGAACTCAAGAAAGAGCATCAAGTGTTGATGGTTGACAAGATCACTAGTTTCAAGAAAAGGGCAAAGGAAAAAAAAAGGGGAACTTCAAGAAGAACAGCAAGCAAGTTGCTGCTCAAGTGAAGAAGCCCAAGTCTGGTCCTAAGCCTGAGACTAAGTGCTTCTACTGCAAAGGGACTGGTCACTGGAAGCAGAACAACCCCAAGTGATTGGCGGATAAGAAGGATGGCAAAGTGAACATAAGTATATTTGATATACATGTTATTGATGTGTACTTTACTAGTGTTTATAGCAACCCCTCAGTATTTGATACCAGTTCAGTTGCTAAGATTAGTAACTCGAAACGGGAGTTGCAGAATAAACAGAGACTAGTTAAGGGTGAAGTGACGATATGTGTTGGAAGTGGTTCCAAGATTGATATGATCATCATCGCACACTCCCTATACTTTTGGGATTAGTGTTGAACCTAAATAAGTGTTATTTGGTGTTTGCATTGAGCATGAATATGATTTGATCATGTTTATTGTAATACGGTTATTCATTTAAGTAAGAGAATAAATTGTTGTTCTGTTTACATGAATAAAACCTTATATGGTTACACACCCAATGAAAATAGTTCAGTGGATCTCGATCGTAGTGATACACATATTCATAATATTGAAACCAAAAGATGCAAAGTTAATAATGATAGTGCAACTTATTTGTGGCACTGCCGTTTAGGTCATATTGGTGTAAAGCGCATGAAGAAACTCCATGCTGATGGGATTTTGGAATCACTTGATTATGAATCACTTGGTGCTTTCGAACCATGCCTTATGGGCAAGATGACTAAAGACTCCGTTCTCCGGAACAATGGAGCGAGCAACTGACTTATTACAAATAATACATACTGATGTATGCGATACGATGAGTGTTGAGGCTCGGGGCGGGTATCGTTATTTTCTAACCTTCACAGATGATTTGAGCAGATATGGGTATATCTACTTGATGAAATACAAGTCTGAAACATTTGAAAAGTTCAAAGAATTTCAGAATGAAGTGGAGAATCATCGTAACTAGAAAATAAAAGTTTCTACGATATGATCGCAGAAATAAAATATTTGAGTTAACGAGTTTGGCCTTCAGTTAAAACAATGTGAAATAGTTTCACTACTCACGCCACCTGGAACACCACAGTGTAATCGTGTGTCCGATCGTCATAACCGTACTTTATTAGATATGGTGCGATCTATGATGTCTCTTACAGATTTACTGCTATCATTTTGGGGTTATCCTCTAGAGGCAGCCGCATTCACGTTAAATAGGGCACCATCAAAATCCGTCGTGACGATGCCTTACAAACTGTGGTTTGGCAAGAAACCAAAGTTGTCGTTTCTGAAAGTTTGGGGCTGCGACGCTTATGTGAAATAACTTCAACCTGATAAGCTCCAACCCAAATTGGAGAAATGTGTCTTCATAGGATACCCAAAGGAGACTGTTGGGTACACCTTCTATCATAGATCCGAAGGCAAGACATTTGTCGCTAAGAATGGATCCTTTCTAGAGAAGGAGTTTCTCTCGAAAGAAGTGAGTGGGAGGAAAGTAGAACTTGATGAGGTAACTGTACCTGCTCCCTTATTGGAAAGTAGTTTATCACAGAAAACTGTTCCTGTAACTCCTACACCAATTAGTGAGGAAGCTAATGATAATGATCATGTAACTTCATATCAAGTTACTAACGAACCTCGTAGGTAAACCAGAGTAAGATCCACACCAGAGTGGTACGGTAATCCTGTTCTGGAAGTCATGCTACTAGATCATCATGAACCTATGAACTATGAGGAAGCGATGATGAGCCCAGATTCCGCGAAATGGTTTGAGGCCTTGAAATCTGAGATATGATCCATGTATGAGAACAAAGTATGGACTTTGATGGATTTGCCCGATGATCAGCAAGCCATAGAAAATAAATGGATCTTCAAGAGGAAGACGGACGCTGATAGTAGTGTTACTATCTACAAAGCTAGAATTATCGCAAAAGGTTTTCGACAAGTTCAAGGGATTGACTGCGATGAGACCTTCTCACCCGTAGCGATGCTTAAGTCTATCCGGATCATGTTAGCAATTGCCGCATTTTATGATTATGAGATTTGGCAGATGGATGTCAAAACTGCGTTCCTGAATGGATTTCTGGAAGAAGAGTTGTATATGATGCAGCCGGATGGTTTTGTCGATCCAAAGGGAGCTAACAAAGTGTGCAAGCTTTAGCGATCCATTTATGAACGGGTGCAAGCCTCTGGGAGTTGGAATAAATGCTTTGATAGTGTGATCAAAGCATTTGGTTTTGTACAGACTTCTGGAGAAGCCTGTATTTACAAGAAAGTGAGTGGGAGCTCTGTAGCATTTCTGATATTATATGTAGATGACTTATTACTAATCGGAAATGATATAGAATTTCTGGATAGCATAAAAGGATACTTGAATAAGAGTTTTTCAATGGTGAAGCTGCTTACATATTAGGCATTAAGATCTATAGAGATATATCAAGACGCTTAATTGGACTTTCACAAAGCACATACCTTGACAAAGTTTTGAAAAAGTTCAAAATGGATCAAGCAAAGAAAGGATTCTTGCCTGTGTTACAAGGTGTGAAATTGAGTAAGACTCAATGCCCGACCAATGCAAAAGATAGAGAGAAAATGAAAGATGTTCCCTATGCTTCAACCATAGGCTCTATCATGTATGCAATGCTGTGTACCAGACCTGATGTGTGTCTTGCTATAAGTCTAGCAGGAAGGTACGAAACTAATCCAGGAGTGGATCACTGGACAGCGGTCAAGAACATCCTGAAATACTTGAAAAGGACCTAGGATATGTTTCTCATATATGGAGGTGAAAAAGAGCTCATCGTAAATGGTTACGTTGATGCAAGCTTTGACACTGATCCGGACTATTCTAAATCGCAAACCGGATACGTGTTTACATTAAACGGTGGAGCTGTCAGTTGGTGCAGTTCTAAACAAAGCGTTGTGGCAGGATATACATGTGAAGCGGAGTACATAGCTGCTTCAGAAGCAGCAAACGAAGGAGTCTGGATGAAGGAGTTCATATCTGATCTAGGTGTCATACCTAGTGCATCAGGTCCAATGAAAATCTTTTGTGACAATACTGGTGCAATTGCCTTGGCAAAGGAATCCAGATTTCACAAGAGAACCAAGCACATCAAGAGACGCTTCAATTCCATCCGGGATGTAGTCCAGGTGGGAGACATAGAGATTTGCAAGATACATACGGATCTGAATGTTGCAGACCCATTGACTAAGCCTCTTCCACGAGCAAAACATGATCAGCACCAAAACTCCATGGGTGTTAGAATCATTACTATGTAATCTAGATTATTGACTCTAGTGCAAGTGGGAGACTAAAGGAAATATGCCCTAGAGGCAATAATAATGCTATTATTTTATTTCCTTATATCATGATAAATGCTTATTATTCATGCTAGAATTGTATTATCCGAAAACATAATACTTGTGTGAATACATAGACAAACTAAAAGTCACTAGTATGCCTCTACTTGACTAGCTCGTTAATCAAAGATGGTTATGTTTCCTAACCATAGACATGTGTTGTTATTTGATTAACGGGATCACATCATTAGGAGAATGATATGATTGACATAACCCATTCCATTAGCTTAGCACTCGATCGTTTAGTATGTTTCTATTGCTTTCTTCATGACTTATACATGTTCCTATGACTATGAGATTATGCAACTCCCATTTGCCGGAGGAATACTTTGTGTGCTACCAAACGTCACAACGTAACTGGGTGATTATAAAGGAGCTCTACAGGTGTCTCCAAAGGTAAATGTTGGGTTGGCATATTTTGAGATTAGGATTTGTCACTCCGATTGTCGGAGAGGTATCTCTGGGCCCTCTCGGTAATGCACATCACCTAAGCCTTGCAAGCAATGCAACTAACGAGTTAGTTGCGAGATGATGTATTACGGAACGAGTAAAGAGACTTGCCGGTAACGAGATTGAACTAGGTATTGAGATACCGACGATTGAATCTCGGGCAAGTAACATACCGATGACAAAGGGAACAACGTATGTTGTTATGCGGTCTGACCGATAAAAGATCTTCGTAGAATATGTGGGAGCCAATATGAGCATCCAGGTTCCGCTATTGGTTATTGACCGGAGACATGTCTCGGTCATGTCTACATTGTTCTCGAACCCGCAGGGTCCGCACGCTTAAGGTTTCGATGACAGTTATATTATGAGTTTATGAGTTTTGATGTACCGAAGTTAGTTCGGAGTCCCGAATATGACCACGGACATAACGAGGAGTCTCAAAATGGTTGAGACATAAAGATTGATATATTGGACGGCTATATTCGGACACCGGAAGTGTTCCGGGGAAGTTTCGGATAAAACCGGAGTACCGGGGGGTTACCGGAACCCCCCGGGGGGTTAATGGGCCTCATGGGCCTAAAGTGGAGAAGAGGAGAGGCAGCCAAGGCAGACCGCACGCCCCCTCTCCCCCTAGTCTGAATTGGACAAGGAGGGAGGGGCGATGCCCCCCCCCTTTCCTTCCTCTCTTCTCTCCCTTCCTCCCCCCTCTCCTAGATGGACAAGGAAAGGGAGGGGAGTCCTACTCCCTATAGGAGACGGACACCTCCTGCGCGCCTCCTACTAGGGCCGGCCGGACCCCTCCTTGGCTCCTTTATATATGGAGACATGGGCACCCCTAGACACACAAGTTGATCCTCGTGATCGTTTTCTTAGCCGTGTGCGGTGCCCCCTTCCACCATAATCCTCGATAATATTGTAGTGGTGCTTAGGCGAAGCCCTGCGACAGTTGAACATCAAGATCATCACCACGCCATCGTGCTGATGGAACTCTTCCCCGACACTTTGCTGGATCGGAGTCCGGGGATCGTCATCGAGCTGAACGTGTGCTGAAACTCGGAGGTGCCGTGTTTTCGGTGCTTGGATCGGTCGGATCGTGAAGACATACGACTACATCAACCGCGTTGATATAACGCTTCCGCTGTCGGTCTACAAGGGTACGTAGATCACACTCTCCCGTCGTAGCTATGCATCACCATGATCTTGCGTGTGCGTAGGAATTTTTTTGAAATTACTACATTCCCCAATAAATGTTCTGCGTAGATGCGGTCGACATTGGCGAGGGAGAAAACCCACAGTCGGTGCGTCCCAATCAGGGGTCACCGTGGTATGGGCCGATGCCATGTCCCAACCGCCCTTCTAGCTACAACCCGACGTCCTAGGTAGTCCATCTTCCTTTTGGAGCCGGCTTGCTCCACTGCCGTAGCTCCATCTCCATGTTGATCTTTCTCTACTTCTACCGGCTTCTACTTGTGATGAGTTTGTGTCTCATGAACTAGTGCTAGTATTATTATTCTAATCACACTTCTTAAATATCTTTGCCATCAGGGATGCTCAGGTCGATTTTAGTGGAACTGCACAAAAGCATCATATGATCCGAGGGTGCCGGCCGTCTTTCCTTCAATAGGTACTACCTGGCCAGGAAATTAAATCATGTTTAGGGTTTAGGGTTTAAATCGTAGTGACCCCATCAATAGTTTTTCTATCGTACATGCTCTCACAACTTTTTTCTTTAGTTGTGAAGTAAATATTGGCAATGATCTGTGAATCATTGAGATGCATCAGCATGCGTGTTAGTTTTCCTTTGTATTTGATGGAATGTTGTAACGGGGCAACCTTGGAATAGGAATGAAAATGGAGTGGAAAAGTTTCCGTTTTTCCGGAGAAAAAATGGAAACGGAGAGAAACCAACGTTTCGTTTTGTTGGATCGCGCCATCGAGCAAAACCAACGTTTAAATCACGTCTGTCGTTTTCGTGTCTCACCCTCCTCCACGGCTCGACCACACACGGTCGCTCGGCATGCCACTCACCGCAAACCGAGTAGTATACCATAACTTTCCCGCCTGCTTGTCGATGGATCGCGCCATGGAGTACTAGCACTACTGGAAGAGATTGACGAGTTGGGGGAGGACAGCTAGATGTAGCACGGACTCCCAAGAACTTACTACTAGAAGAGATCGCGCATGTTGTAGCTGGCTATTGCGACCTTTGAACGCGGAGCAGCCGCGTGCACCCAGAACCGGCGCGGGTGACGCTCTCTCGGCCGACGCACCGCTTCAATGCCGGCGCCAGTGAGAGGTCGCGTCCACTCTGGCCGGGCATGAATGCGGCACTGACCGTTTCGGGCGGGAAGCACGCGCGGGTGATGAAGAGGGTTCGGGTTGGTCAGGACCGGCCGTGGCAGCGGTCCGGACGTGCGCAAACGAGAGATGATGTACGTTAATATTGCTGCGTATATAATTAACATCGTAAATAATTTGCCAGTTGGACAAATATAATTGGAGATGGAGATGGAAATTGAATTTTACGTAAACACGGATATGCATGTCTATGTCTATGTGTGTGCGCACTGACTCTCGCGACCTGGAAGCGGGGGCATGTTTTTGATCGAGTTTTCTTTCTTGGTACGTCAGAAAATCAGTTTGTCTAATTCACATCTAGATGTTATTTAAGGATATCACATCTAAGCTCCCACAAGTATATAATGTAGCAACAAGAAACAAAAAAACTATGAAAAGACCACAAACAGAGTGGACATCAACTTATATGTGACATAACTATGTCACATGTAGATGTGTCCTAGACAGACCCTTAAAAAATTGTCCGCCAGTTTTCATTTCTTTTTTCCCGGAACACGCGTATTCTATTTAAAACCACTGCTATGGAGAGATTTTTTTACTCCATTATAGCCTCTTGTTTCATAGAGTTTCTCGCGTCTCGCTCTCTCACCCTCTCCATATCAAAACAAGATGACAGTGTCCACTCTATCTCTCTCCTCACCGGTGGTCATAGATCCGGCTGAATCCCGTCCGCTGCGGGAGGTGAGGAGGTGCAGCGTGGACGTTGTCACCGTCGGCGACGGAGGAAGCCGATGCCCACCGTCCTCTCGGAGTCGGTGCTGGCACGGACGAAGATCCTCCGCGCCCTTGTTCGCTGCCGTCGTGTGGGCAGATCCCGCTCGCCCGCCTAAACGATAGCTCGCCCACCTGAGGTATAACTTCTTGTACTGGTCGAGCTCCCCTGGTCGCTGCGTGCGGGTTTTCTTCTATGCGACTACTCCCCAGCTCCCCATGCATAGTAGCTAGGGTTCGTCGGCTGGTCCAACATCACCTACTAGTACTATTATAGAGGAAATGCCACTCAAAAAGTTGTCCTGATTTGTGCCTCGGTGGAGGTATACATGTTGTTTCGGCAAAAAGTGCATGGTGGTTGTGCGGTCATTGTCCATATGGTGGTAGTACTATCAATGGTTAAATGAAGAAATGCTTTTTTTCTCGGGTATCCTGGTTTAGTTCCCATCAAGATAATTATGATGCTTCTGTTTGTTGATGTACTTTTCATTAATTCTTATTGACAATTGAGATGTCGTTGCTAACCCATTTTTATATTTTTCAAAACAGCGATGCGTGTCTCCATACTCGGGCATGTCTTCCTCAATTTTAGTGGAACTGCACAAAATTGGATGGCCATTGTTGTTCCGCCTCACTGTTCTCTGCCACGTGGTTCTTCCTTCCTCGAGCTTGATTACTAAGAAGAAACAGACCACAATGAGGATTTGTCGAACTTCTCAGGTGCCTCACCCAAACTTGATGCCAAATGGATGATGCATCACCATGATGACCTATCAATGCTCATGGTTGCGCCTCATGGTTGCGTCGGCTCGTGAAGCTGATCGATTTTTGACGAAAAACAAGCTGTCTTCCATAAGTGCTCTTTGCTTGTTACACACAAAGATGATATCCTTCGTCAGTTCACCTGTCATACGTTGGTGCAATTTTCGCTATGGTTTTACGACAGGTGGGCCCAAAATGTGGCTGGCTCACCTGTCATACAGCCAGAAGCAGGTGCAGTGAAGGCACCGGAGCTCCGTCCGTACTACAGTAGTATATATATATATAAGAGGGAGCCTCAGCGCTTGTTCGCTAGGGTTTGCACTCTCCACATGCTCGCCGCACTACATATATGTTACACGCTGGAGGCTCAGCGTTCATTTGCTAGGGTTTGCTATATTCACAGTCTCTCACCCTCTCTTCACCAAATCTAAACAAGACTGTGTTGGCCTCTTGTCTCTCTCTCCCCCCTCACAGCTGGTGAAGGAGGCGTGTGTATCCCGTCGCACCGGGAAGGGGAGGAGGTGCATCGTTCACTCTATCGCCTTCGGCAAGGGAGGCAATCCACTACCGGCTGCGCTGTTCTCTTTCACCCAGCGCCTGTGCGGGATGGCCACCGACCCCTTCTTCCTCGCTGCCGTACATAGTGTGGGCAGATCCGGCCTCCGCCGCACGCCTTGGCACATCCCGACGACCCTAAGGTATAAGTTTCTTTGAAACCATCGTTGCTCTAGCTGCATGTGGATCTTTTTCAATCTGTAGTCCAATCTAGGTCTTGGTTCAAAGAGGAAAGAAGGGTGCGGTGGGCTAGAGCAGGAATCTAGGACGTGGTTCAATGAGGAAAGGAGGGGCGGAAAGTAGTATAGATTGGCTATCCAACCGCTTTGTAGGTCGAAAAGGGAAAAAGGGGGTAACCCAGTACACACATCAATAAGGAACCAATCTCTTTGTTGAAAAGGGAAAGAAAATGGGGGGGTCGGGTAGTTTGTGCACGACTAGATTTGCTTCCCTCACATAGGAAGAAGGTTCAAAGAGAACAAATATGGGACTCAAAGCACAAGTGCTCCCTATGTGGTTTTGGTAATTAATGTCAACATATCTCTTGTTTGACTAACATTTTTATCTAGTATGTTTCAGATAAGTTCAACAGTGAAGTGGCATGGACTAGAGGATGTGAAACCCTTTCAAGATGCTAAGGCAAAGGATTGGCTCGAGATCAAAGCTTAAGACTCTACATTTTCCATTTTAGTGATCCAAGATCACATTGAGTCTATAGGAAAAGCCAATACTATCAAGGAGGGATGAGGTGTTGCTTGATGAGGTTCTTGCTTCATAGTTCTTAGTAATTTCATGTTTGGTGCATTTTTTTATAGTTACTGCCCAATTTTTATAATTACATCCCATTTATTATTTTTTAAAGCCCATTTTCCTGTTAAGCCTAATGCATCCCTCCTAGGAAAGATTTGCAGCCCAGCGGGGCGAAGAATAACAAGTTGACCTTGCCTGGGTATTCCTCAAAAAAGACGTATAGCTGGGCTAGCCATTTTCATCTTAAAAAATAGTATCTGGGCTGGATATCTGGCCTGGGCTAGAAGGGCAGCAGCCCGCCCAGTTAATACCCTGCTCTCCTCTGAAGAACAACGAAATCATCACCAAGAAAAACTCTGCAGTGCTCACGCCTCAAAAACACAAATACTGCTCGAGCTGCTTGGTCCCAGCTGTCGGCCGCACCTTGTGCAATTCTCTCATTTATATTGACTACATAGGTTGACAATGGTGTGGGACTGTGATGTCAGGAAACCAAGAGAAAGCAAAAAAATATAGTTGTACATAATAAGGAGGCACTTGTGTACGTACAGATATGGCCCTAATAGGTCCCTAGTGTCATCCAGTCAAAATAATATCATCTCCTGAATCCTCATGTTCGTTGATGATGTTAACAATGCTCGGCGCCACGGCGAGCACAACAACTCGAAGGACAACGAAGAGGGCCTCGCGGGCCATGAAATTAGCCTTGCCCATGGATGGCATGATACGCACGTCGTGCATGTATCGTTTGGTAATGTCGTCCATATAGTAATGCTCATAAAATATACACTGGTCTCTCAAATTACATGTGTAACCCGCCGGTTTTACTTACAGACCTCGGGCCCTCGGTTTCATTACGCCTGTATTTTACGCGTTGTTTTCGATGACGAGTAAATTACACTTGTATTTTAATACATGTTTGAAATAAACCAGAGCTCCCAAGCGCGACCTTACCATTTCATGCCGTCTCAGTTTCTCGAAGGTGATCATAGGTGTCTGATGATCCTGGCTTCCTGACATCACGGTCCCACACCATTGTCAACCTATGTAGTCAATATAAATGAGAGAATTGCAAAAGGTGCGGCCGACAGCTAGGACCAAGCAGCTCAAGCAGTATTTGTGTTTTTGAGGCGTGAGCACTGCAGAGTTTTTCCTGGCGATGATTTCGTTGTTGTTCAGAGGAGAGCAAGTTATTAACTGGGTGCGCTGTGGCCCATCTAGCCCAGGCCAAATATCCAGCCCAGATACTAATTTTTCAAGATGAAAATGGCTAGCCCAGCTATACGTCTTGTTTGAGGAATACCCAGGCAAGGTCAACTTGTTATTCTTCGCCCCGCTGGGCTGCAAATCTTTCCTAGGAGGGATGCATTAGGCTTAACAGGAAAATGGGCTTTAAAAAATAATAATTGGGATGTAATTATAAAAACTGGGCAGTAACTATTAAAAAATGCACCAAACATGAAATTAGTTTATAAAATATTATTTATGAAATTAGTTTATAAAATATTATTTATGAAATTAGTTTATAAAATATTCATTGTTGCGCGCGCAATATTTCATCGGATTTTTACGTAATACAAATTTATATTTAATCTGACTAGAAATTTCGGGATGAAAATATTTCGGAGCCCATCAAAATGTGGGAAATTTTATTGAATTCTGTCTTCAACGGTTGGTTGAAATTATTAATCATTGTCCTAGCTAGAAAATGGGTTGTACTTTTAACAAACTGTAAATGGGATGTTGTAAATTTCATTAGAATTCCAAAATGGGATGTACATTCTTACAAAACGCAAAATGGGCTATAAGTTCTCTACCACATACTTGTGGGCCTACTAAGTGATGCGTCCTCTAAAAACTAAGTTGACGCGTATGCAAGGCTTTGCCAACTTATTATAGTCAACACAAGGTTCTAGCAGCAGTGGCCGTTGGATGTCTATCCAACAGATGTCGTGCTTCTTCTTCAATCTCAGATATTCTTAGCTTCGGCCGCCCAAAAAATGATTCCTCCCCCTGACATCTGGGGCACACTGTTTCGAAGGCTGACCTGTGGGCCTACTAAGTTGGAGCGTACCAAGGGATTTGCCAACTTAGTTAATAATAAATGTTTCTAGCTTCAGTAAGCGTACGATGTCCATCCAACGGCTGTAGTGCTTCTTCAACCTCTGGTCTTCTTGGTCCTGCCGCCCAAAGCAAGGCCAGTCGTGCCGCCTGCTCCTGCCTCCCATGGCCGGCTGTGCTGCCGCGGAGGCCTCACCGCCCCCATACTACTCCCACCGCTGGCCAGGCCATCCCTCCACTCACCCACACCCCCTGATATTCTGCGGCGACGGCAGCCTCACACAGCAGCCGAACCAGTGAACCCTCGTACTCCTCTCCGTGCGGGCTTCCACTGCTGCGTCTTCCCCAGCTGTGCGTCATCCCCTTCCTAGGCCTCGCCGTCGTCCAGACCATCGCCCTGGTGCTCTCGACACGGCGTGGTCAACGCGGTCAACGACCGACTTCCATCGGAAGAGTACTATACATGGAGAGGCTGACAGCTGGGTCCAGGCGGCCGCAAGGAAGTGCCTCCTTATTACGTGCAAAATAATTATTCCTCCACCTTACAGCAGGGACCCACCGGACGGGCCACCTTATTTCGCGAAAAAACGTTTCCCCCTGACTGCTCAGACCCATCGGACGTGCCATCGTATTTCGCGAAAAAAAGTTCCCCCCGCTGTCAGCTCGGACCCACCGGAAGTGCCTCCTTATTATGCACAAAAAATGAATACTCCCCCTGCTAGCTGGGACCCACCATGGTGGGAGGCTGACTTATGGGCCTACTAAGTTGACTGGGATGGGGGCCTTTGTCAACTTTACTCAATATGAACGATTCTAGATCCAGTGATCGTACGATGTCCATCCAACGGCCGTAGTGCTTCTTCAACCTCTGGTCTTCTTGCTCCAGCTGCCCAAAGCAGCGCTGGTCGTGCCGCATGCTCCTGCCTCCCGTGGCCGGCTGTGCTGCCGCGGAGGCCTCACCGCCCCCTACTATTCCCACCGCTGGCCAGGCCCTGTGGCGACGGCAGCCTCACACCGCAGCCGAACCGGTGAACCCTCGTACTCCTCTCCACGCGGGCTTCCACTACCGCGTCTTCCCCGGCTCCCCATCGTCCCCTTCCTAGGCCTCGCCATCGTCCACCGCCCTGGTGCTCTCGGTGCGACGTGGTCAACGTGGTCAAGGAACAACTTCCATCGGACGTGGACTGTACGTGGAGAGGTTGACAGCTGGGTCCACGACCGCAGCAAGAAAGTGCCTCCTTATTATGTGCAAAATAATTATTCCTCCACCTGACAACGGGGACCCATCGGACGGGCCACCGTATTTCTCGAAAAAAACGTTTCCTCCTGACTGCTGGGACCCACCAGCTACACCTTCGCACGCAAGGAAGTGCGTCCGGGCAAAAAAACAAAACGCTTCGCCCCCCTAACTACTGAGACTCACCAGCTACATCTTCGCACGCAAGGAAGTGCCAGACACTCGGGACCCACCTGGTCGAAGCGTACGTAGCATTGTCATTCTGGTCGCAAACGTGTACGTACATATATACTGGTCGATGTAGAGGCGCGCACATAGCATGTACACGTACATACAGTGGTTCAGGGTGCATGGAAGAAAATATGGCCACATATGTGTACATACGGGCGGGGTCTCGAACGCCTACTCGCGCATATGTACGGCGAGGGCTCATGTACATGGCTGGGTCGGAACAGAGAAACAACATCGTCGTTGTGTTCGTGAGGAGGCAACGGAATGCGTCGTGTTCATGGGGAGGCAACGGAATGCGTCGTGTTCATGGGGAGGCAACAGAATGCGTTCTGTTCATCGGGAGGGTTTGGACGGAACATGCGATGGAAATGAGGCCTGGCGTACCGCAGAACGGAGGAAACGGCCTTGTGTTAGACCGGCCACATTCGGAACAGGATCCTGTTCATCGGGAGGGGTGTGGCGTACCGCAAAATGGATGAAACGGACCTCCTACGGTCGAAACGGGGGTCCTGTTGATCGGGAGGGGTGTGGCGTACCGCAAAACGGAGGAAACGGGCCTCCTACGGTCGAAACGGGGGTCCTGTTGATCAGGAGGGGTGTCGCATACCGCGAAACGGAGGAAACAGACTTGTGTTGGAGCACTACGGTCGAAACAGGGGACCTGTTCATCGGGAGGGGTGTGGCGTACCGCAAAACGGGACTCCATGGGATATTGTACATCTCCACCGTCGACCTCCTCCAGCCTCCACGGGCTCCTGTTTATCCAGCCTCCACGGACTCCTGTTCATCCAGCCTCCACCGCGCGCTACTCCACCGGCTACTGTTCAACCACCCCTCCACCCTCTATTGTTCATCCAGCCCTCCACACCAGGGGGTCCTATTCAACCACCCCTCCACGGGCACCCCTCCATCGTCTACTGTTCATCCAGCCATCCACACCACGGGGTCCTATTCAACCACCCCTCCACGGGCACCCCTCCACCGTCTACTGTTCATCCAGCCCTCCACACCATGGGGTCCTGTTCATCC
>NC_041382.1:299109861-299116384 GCF_002162155.2 Triticum dicoccoides | reverse complement strand
CATCAATCGGCTTCAGTTAGCAGCAATAGCGAAGGAATCGCTCGATCAGGTTCAGTTAACAGCCATCGATCGATCGCTCGGGTTCAGTGACGCGTAGCCTATAGTGCAATCGCTCGGGTTCAGTTAGAGCCCAACGCCTCGCTCGGGTTCAGTTAGGGCCAACGCCTCGCACACACACGCATACGTGTACGAGAGAAACGCGGATCGCTCGGCCCCCAACCTCCCACCGTAACTGGGAACTCCCCGAAATTTTCCTCCCCATCACTTCTACCATAGTTTTTTCCGTCATGGACGGCCCAAAGAATGTCATGCAGCTGCGTCTTCGGCCCTCCCATGACAAAAAGCCCATTTTCTTTCATGATTTTTTGTCATAGAAGTAGGAGCCCACCACATCTATGATGATACCGGGTTTTGTCACAATTATCGTCATAGAAGTGTCATATGTATGACAAAAAAATTTCGTTCGGCCCAAAATGTCACGGATGTGTCATCTTTTTGTAGTGAGGACATGACCACTAAGATAAAGACCTAGATCACTACTCACTCTTCTCATTTCTGACTCCTCATCTTTTCTACCCTTTTAGGATGGCGGATGCAAGGAACAAGTTCACACAACCGGATGAAGATATACCCTTTGGACACCACCTGAAGGAAGTCACTAAGTACCTGAACATCGGAGTACCAAGCTTCACCGGGGCCTACAATGCCACTTTACCCGAGGAGGAGCGCTGGATGATTCAAGTTCAAGTTCCAGGAAGGACGTTCATGCCAGTCACCGAGCCCATAGAGTTTTCCTTTGATGCACCAACCTGCAGTCTAGGAAAGAGCATGGCTGCCCACATCGCCATGGGACGTATTGGAGAAGTTTACCGCAACGATCTCAAGGATACGATCTACTAGATTTGTGGGCGCCGAGATGAACACTGGGAAATGATCAGCACCAAGAAGGATAGATCAAAATAGATGTGCACAGACATGATAGATCTGAAGAAGGCAATGACAAGAATCATGGAGCTGGAGGAAGAACTCAAGGCTACACGTGAAGATTATGCGGAGGAAATCGTCGTGCTAGTGGAGAAGAATGACGACCTGATTAAGAAGATCGGAATATTCATGGGAGACCCTACACAAGTAGAAGAAGACAAAGAAGCCAAGGAGATTTGCCCGGAAGACTACATCATTATCGACGACACCGACTCTGACCTGAGCGATGATGACTACATTGACGAAGCTGGAGCAGATATCATGGAGTCTGCAACCGAGGAATATTTCTAGTAGACTACCACATCAGTAGTAGTATTCCACCATGTAAATAGAGTAGTCCGAGCACTTTCGTGATAGTTCTAGATCAATTGTATGCCCTTGATTGATTGAGTGAAAATGTTTGTGTTTGTATCATGTGCATATGGGTAGTGCTTTCTCATTAGACCTCATTCTATTCTAATCTCTCCCCTTTACACCCATTAGATGCCTCCGAGACGTGACAATGGATTTGCATTTCCACTGGAGCTCACTCAGTTGATCCAGCAGTAGAATGCGTTGATGCAGTTGCTAGTCTAGAATCAGAATCAGGAGAACAACAACAACAACAACAACCCACCACCACCACCACCACCTGTTGATCACTTAACCCGTTTCCTTAGACTGAATCCGCCAGTGTTCTCTAGTAGCACCGAGCCTATAGTAGAAGATGATTGGCTCCGCAAGATTGGAAGGGAGTTAACCACTACATGATGTACTGATGCTGAGAAGGTGCGCTTTGCCACACATGAGTTGGATGGACCAGCAGCATCATGGTGGGAGAATTACATTGTCACCTACCCTATAGCCACGGTGACATGGGACCAATTTCAGCAGGCTTTCCGTACTGCCCATGTTTCAGCAGGAGCTATGGCCATGAAGAAGCGTGAGTTTCGAAACTTGCGCCAAGGAGGACGGACAGTTGGCCAATACGTGGATGACTTTAGTAAGTTAGCACGTTATGCCCCGGATGACGTTGCTACGGATGCAGCTAAGCAGGAGAAGTTTCTGGAAGGACTGAATGATGAGTTGAGCATGCAGTTGATGGTAGCAACCTTCAACAACTACCAGGAACTGGTAGATCGTGCTCTTATGATTGAAGGGAACCAGCAACAGATTGAGAACCGCAAGAGGAAGTATGGACAAGGGAAGTACAATTCAGGAGCTCAGCAGAAGCCATGTTTTACCCCGAAAATGGGAAGACATTTTCAGCATACCCATGGAGGAGGGATTTTGCATAATCATAATGGCCCCAAGAACGATAATGGGAATGGGGGAAGCAACGGTCAAAACCGTACCAACACATCAACCCTGGCCAAGAGAGACGTGACCCAAGTCACTTGTTATAAGTGTTAGGAGACCAGACATTATGCCAATGAATGTCCTGAAACCCAGAATGGAACTAGCAATGGAAGCTCTAGGAAGAAGTCGAACCCTTTCAATAGGGGACAGGTGAACCACGTTAACGTGGAGGAGGTTGAAGCCCAGCCAGATGCAGTAATCAGTAAGTTTTGGGTTAAGTCTTATACTGTAATCGTTCTCTTCGATATTGGTGCATCGCATTCATACATATCAAGGGGATTCGTGGATAAGTATAAACTTCCCACCAAGGTTCTTAGAACACCTATGTTAGTAAGATCACCAGGAGCGGAGTATATGGCCAGTAAAGGATGTTTTCAAGTGCCATTGAGTATAGGTAGGCATGTGCTTCCCTCGGATTTAATCATTTTGGAATTACAAGGTTTGGATGTAATTCTGGGTATGGATTGGCTATCGATGTATGGAGTAAACATCGATTGCGCCAGTAAGTTGATTTTGCTTACCACCCCAGAAGGGAGAAGGATCAAGTATATATCACGGCATGTGCCGATTAGGACACAAGTAAATTCCCTAACAGGAGTTTTACAGGAAGAAGTACCGGTGGTAAAGGATTTTCCGGATGTATTTCCAGAAGAGTTGCCAGGCATGCCACCGGATAGGGACATTGAGTTTTTGATTGAGCTTTTGCCAGACACATGACCAATATCTAAGAGACTGTATAGAATGCCTGCAAAGGATTTGGAGGAGATTAAGAAGCAGATTAAGGAGTTACTGGATAAGGGATAGATTCGCCCAAGTTCGTCACCTTGGGGATCACCAGTACTTCTAGTGGAAAAGAAGGATGGATCGTTAAGGATGGTTGTTGATTATCGAGGATTGAATGAAGTAACGATCAAGAATAAGTACCCACTGCCGATGATCAATGATCTGTTTGACCAATTGCAAGGATCAAAGGTATTTTCAAAGATCGATTTGCGATCAGGATACCACCAGTTGAAGATTCGAGAGCAGGACATACCTAAGACAGCTTTTACTATGAGGTACGGGCTGTATGAGTATACCGTTATGTCATTTGGTTTGATTAACGCACCTGCTTATTTTATGAACATGATGAACAAAGTGTTTATGGAGTTTTTGGATAAGTTCGTTGTAGTGTTCATTGATGATATACTAGTTTACTCGAAGAATGAAGAAGAACATAAAGAACATTTGCGTCTGGTACTTGTTAAGCTCAGAGAACATCAGTTATACGCCAAGTTCAGCAAATGTGAGTTTTAGTTGAAGGAAGTTGGATTCCTCGGACATGTTATATCCGGAGAAGGAATAGCGGTAGATCCCACCAAGGTTATCACTGTGACAAGTTGGGAAGCCCCAACAACAGTTGGAGAGATCCGGAGTTTTCTTGGACTCGCAGGATACTACCGGAGATTCATTGAAAATTTCTCGAAGATTGCAAAACCTACGATGGAGTTGTTGAAGAAGGATACCAAGTTCAATTGGACTGAGGAATGTGAGGCTAGTTTCCAGGAGTTGAAGAAATGTTTGGTTACCTCGCCAGTGTTGATTCTACCAGATCAGCGCAAGGATTATGAGTTGTATTGCAACGCTTCACATCGAGGACTTGGAGTAATGCTTATGAAAGAGGGAAGAGTTGTTTCATATGCCTCACGATATCTTAAGCCCCATGAATTGAATTATGCTACACATGACTTGGAGTTAGCAGCCGTAGTGCATGCATTAAAGACATGGAGACATTTTCTCATTGGAAACTATTGTGAGGTGTACATGGATCACAAGAGTTTGAAGTACATCTTCACGCAGAAGGAGTTGAATCTCAAGCAAAGAAGATGGTTGGAGCTCATCAAGGATTATGACATGAGATTGCATTATCACCCCGGAAAGGCTTATGTAGTAGCTGACGCATTGAGCTGCAAGAGCCATGTCAACACACTAATGACCGGAGATTTACCAAAGGAGTTAGTCGAGGATCTTCGCGAGCTATGTTTGGAGATAGTTCCGAGAGGCTATGTAGCAGCATTGGAGATTCAGTCTACTCTGATGGATAAGATCAGAGAAGCTCGGAAGACCGACAAGGAGATTGCCACCATAAAGGAGAAGATGAGCAAGGGAAAAGTTAAAGGTTTTCATCAGGTGAACATGATACCTTATGGTTTGAGGACCGCGTTTATGTGCCTAATGACCCAGAGATCAGGAAGCTAATTCTACAAGAGGCCCATGATTCGCCATACTCGATTCACCCAGAAAATACCAAGATGTATTTGGATTTGAAGGATACTTTCTCATGGACCGGAATGAAGAAGGATATTGCGGAGTATGTAGCCATTTGTGATGTATGTCAGAGAGTAAAGGCAGAGCATCAGAAGCCAGCAGGATTGTTACATCCATTGCCGATACCCGAATGGAAGTGGGATAATCTAGGCATGTATTTTATCACGGGATTATCCAGGGCCCGCTCAGGCTATGACTCGATATGGGTTATAGTCGATCACTTGACGAAGGTAGCTCATTTCATCCCAGTAAAGACCACTTACACCAGTGCTAAGTTGGCAAAGATATACATGACCAGGATCGTATGTTCGCATGGAGTTCTGAGGAGCATTGTATCAGATAGAGGAACTTAGTTTACCTTAAAGTTCTGGAATCAGTTGCACGAAACATTGGGTACCAGGCTAGAGTTTAGTGCAGCTTTTCATCCCAGACCGATGGACAGACCGAGAGAGTCAATCAGATTTTGGAGGATATGCTGAGAGCTTGTGCGCTAGATTATGGATCTAGTTGGGATGACAATTTGCCATATGCGAGTTCTCTAACAACAATAGTTATCAATCCAGTTTGAAGATGACCCCTTTTGAAGCCTTGTATGGAAGAAGGTGCAGAACACCATTGTCGTGAGACAAAGTTGGAGACCGCCAGCTGTTTGGACCAGATTTGATTAAGGAGTCTGAACAGAAAGGGAAGTTGATTCGCGATAGGCTCAAGATAGCCCAATCCAGGCAAAAGAGCTATGCAGATTCTAAACGCAAGGAGATAGTTTACGAAGCCGGAGATAGAGTTTATCTTCGTGTATCCCCACTTTGAGGAGTTAAGCGTTTTGGAGTTAAGGGAAAATTAGCGCCACATTTTGTGGGACCATACAAAGTTTTGGAGCGTATGGGAGAATTTGCTTACAAGTTGGAGTTTCCTGAAGGATTGTCGGGAGTTCACGACGTGTTCCATGTTTCCCAGCTGAAGAAGTGCCACGCAGAGATGGCGAATATACCGCTGAGAGATACAGTGCCGCTGGAAGCAATTCAGTTGGATAGTGATTTGACCTACGAGGAGAAACCAGTCAAGATACTCGAGTTTGCCAGCCGAGTTACCCGCAACAAGGTTATCAGGTTTTGTAAAGTTCAGTGGAGTCACCACACCGAGGATGAAGCCACCTGGGAGCGAGAGGAAGATCTGCTGAAGGACCACCCGCACCTATTTTCTAGCCAACCCGAATCTCGAGGGCGAGATTCATCTTAAGGGGGGTAGGTTTGTAACATCCCAAATTTCCAATTTGGAATGTTATACATTAGATCATCATTGCATATTATATTTTATTTGCTTTTTGGTTGATAAGAAATCCTACGCAACTCAAGGACCTACGGAGAGAGTTGGGGATCTCGTTATTTTCATATGTGAGGTTTTCTCGAATTATGAAAAGAGGATCGTTTGATTTTAATTATTTTTGTCTGAATTATTTCTTTTATTAAAAATGAAAGAGAGAGAGGATAAAATGACTTCCTCAAAATAAAGAAATATCAGAGATTTAATATTAAAATCAAATAAGGTTATATTTTGGAGTTTTTCACTGTTTTATTTGAATTTAGGAAAAATGTGCGTTTTTCAAAATTGCACTTAGGCCCCAAATAAATGTGCACTTTGTCCGGCTTGATTTTAGAAGACGGGGAAATTTTATTTCGGGACTTTTGGAGTCAGTTTAGTATTTCTTTTCTTTCTTTTTCTGCACGTCATATTATTTTAAAAAAAAGAGTTGACCGACTTAGGGCCGTAATCGGCCAGGACTTCTCGGGCCAGGCCTTTATAAGCTGCCGCCCCGAGCCCGTTACCGCCGCCCCACCCGAAAACCCTAACCCTAGCCGCCACCCGCCGCCGCCGTGCCACCACCCGCGCCACC
>NC_041382.1:299102635-299109502 GCF_002162155.2 Triticum dicoccoides | reverse complement strand
GTGCTGCCGCCCGCACCACATCGCCGGAGCTCGCCGCCGCCCCGCCGGACCTCCCGCCGCCGCCGACTCGCCCGATCCCGCCGGAGTTCGAGGTAGCCGCCGGTTTTTTTAAACCGATCGGTTTTATTTCGTAAACCCTAGATTTGTTTTTTTCTAGATCCGGTTCGGTTTATTTTTTCTTTGTTTTAGTTATTTAGAGAACGACCACTTTTACGTTCATTTTTATGAACGGCTTTGGTCATTTAGCCGTAGGCAGTGAACGTTCGTTCGTTAGCCTGTTCGTCGTTTTTCTTTTTCTCGGATTTTCCGCGATTATTTTTATCGCGATTTCCATTTTAGTTTAACTTTTCGTCGTTTATCGGAATCAGGCGATTCACGCGCCTAGAGTTTCGTCTCGAAACCCTCTTTCCGTTTCACCAACTCAAACAAGTTTTTGCTTCTGTAAAATTTGACTTAGATCCAGATTAGTAAACGAAGCTTGTTTCTTTCGCCGTTTGCCTTTCGTCGCTTCGTTTGATTTGTTTCTTTTTGCAAACTGGAGTTCTTAAGTTGAGCTTTCTAGTTAGATCTCTTATTTGAGTTTTACCTGTGCATTAGTTGAGTACTTATTGTATACTTGTTTGTTTGTTTGTTTGTTTGCGTTAGAGTGACCGGAGTGCGCCGCTTGCTACTTCGAATCTCTAGGTTTCACGGATCATCAGCAAGGCAAGTAACACTTTGATCATACCTCGTACTACCCAGTTTTATTGCATTATATCAATCCTCAAACATTGCATGATTAGGATCTAATTAAATTGTGGGTTTTGGGAAGTAGATGAGGTAGTACCTATTACCTGTCTTATTATCAAACCCTGGGAGTTAGTTCTATGTTTGCTTATGCCATGCTATGCTTGTAGACGTGGATTGGGTTTGAGTGTATCCATGATAGATGTGAGAATGTTAATTAATGGTTCAACTTAAGGGGGCAACATTAATACACATCTGGGTGGATTGAGGCACCTGGGTATTCCAGCGATTGCCTGTTTTTCTTTATGGACCGCCACCCAGGCTCAAAGGGATCATGAGATTATTCATGCTAGAAACTTCCGTGTGCAGCCACAAGCTACTATGGGCTCTAGCATAGTTGATTAAGTCATACACACTCTTATAGTGGTAGACTAGCAGATGTAGTGGAAAGTAGGTGTAACGGTCTACCAGATCGTAAGGTGCTAGCGCTTCAGAAAGACAATGTCTAGGTCATCCGTTTCTCAAACACCATGTACTGCGATAATTCTAACGGAGGGGATCGAGTCTTGTAGGGATAAGTGTGCAAACCTCTGCAGAGTGTATAAACTAATCATGATTAGCTGTGTCCCCGGTTATGGACATTTTGAGTATCTAGTACCTGGATTATCATGTGAATCTCATCATGTGACTTTAATTAATTTTGTTGGGTTTTAATGATGATGTTTAATTGGGATTGAGAGGGTGTCTACGCACCATGATAGTTAAATAAAATTTATTCCTTTGCAGTAGGGAAAATTTGGCTTTATGCAAAACTATAACCATAGAGCTTTCCGCCGGCCATATATGCATGTAGTATAGCCTATTTCTGTTCATTACTCTCTATGTGTTACTTTGCCAGCATATTCCATGTGCTGACCCGTTTTCGAGCTGCAACATTCATGTTGCAGACTTTTCAGATGACGAGTAAAGAGCTTTAGGTCGCGGTTCTATACTTAGTGATGCCGTTGGAGTTGATGGACTCACTTATCTTCCAAGCCTTCTGTTGTTATCGTAATTAGATGGACTTAAGCCATATATCTTGTAATAAGTTCTCTTTTGAGACACTCATTGTAATAAGTGTGTAATTGCTACTCTATTATAAATTCTTCAAGTACTGTGCATGTCAGCATTACTGATCCAGGGATGGCACTGAAGCACAGAGATCGGACCGTTTGAGGCCTGGTCGCTTCACTGGATCACTGGTCGCTAAAGCGGGGCTGCAAATTATGATGGTGTTGGATCATCTCTTCGAATGACTTTGTTGTCTTTGCTACTGGTTCTGGATGGGTAGTTCTTTCTTTTGTTCTGTATATTCCTTGTCATTTGGTCATCCTCGTCTATGTCACTCTTACTATGTAATAGCTGCTTCTGTTTAGAATGTCATTCTCGTCTGGATCACGAGAGTCTGAGCGCTGTAGATGGGTGCGTTTTGGTGGTGTAGCAAGACTTCTTATGAACTATCATGTCTTGTTGTTTATGTCAGTAGTAGTCACTAGTCAGTGTTTGAATGTTGTATATATCGATGTTTCGAACTGTTTATTGTCTCGAACTAATGGTGGGCTAAATGAGGGCATCACCATTCTCCAGTGTTCAGAGGATATCTCCTTTTTTCAAGTTATATAATTTGAGCTCAGTGTCTTTTCGATGATGTACACTTGTTTGGGCCAGTGAGGTGTTGTTGAATATGGGCCGAGTAGTAACGCAATGCCAAACATATGACTCTCAGGCCGGGCTCTCAAAAGATCCTGAAAAAAGGTTGGGCTCTCCAAAAAAGAAAGAATACTGACTCTTAGGCCAACATGTGGGCGCCACCGGTGTTTTCGTGCGCTTGCGCGCCGAGAGCATATTGGCGCGTGCACGAAATTCATGCTACCTTTTCATCCCCATTCTCCCGCCCCTCCACCACCTCTGGAATCTCGATTCCTACTCCAGTTACCCCAAATCCCCCTCCTGTACTCCCTGTACTCAAGCGCACTATCATGTCGCCGGTCAACGCGGATCTCTGAGCCAGAGATCCTGAGGTCCGTCCTACCTTCGGTCGCTGCGTGCTGTCACTCAACAGTGGCATGGCGGCGCTTGACGACTAGTTTGCCGGCAAAGTGCTGATGGTAACCATCAACGGCGACCGGCCTCCCGTCTCGCCAGACGACCTTGTCAAAGCTCTTGGCATTGTGCACGACATCCAAATAAGCGACTTGCTCGTTGAAGTATGTCTGCCACCGACTGATTTCTACGTCAGGTTCCGGACAACTTTCGACTGCAGTCGTGTGTTCGAATCTTCCCGGCGTTTGTTCTGCGATGGCACGCTGGTGAGATTTGATCGGTGGCACCCAGGATGGGGCACGGTGCCCTCTTAGCTTGAGTTTTTAACAAAGCTTACCTTCCACAACATGCCTCGGCATGCTTGGAACAGTGAGTCCATGAACAAGCTTATCAACGATCTTGGAGGTGAGCTTGTAAGTATGTTTGTTCCTCCAGACAGCTAGGCTCTGACGGTTATGGCATGGATGAAGAAGCCGTCCACCATACTGAAGGTGATTGGTGTTGAGATACCGGTGCAGGAACCGGGGTTGTACTATTCATCGCCACCAAGGCCGCCGCAGACCATGTTAGGGATGTACCTGTATCGAGTGTTCGTGCATGTCGAAGAAGTGGACAATCCATCAATCGATGTCCTGCCGCCACCGCTGGTGCCAGGGTCCGTCGATGACGTCCATTACAGGAGTCAACGTCAGACTTTCCCTGTGTTGCTCGGAACGATGGATGGCACAGGGCCTACTCCATCGCGCGGTGGAGGCCACTTGTAACACCCTCGATGCGACTATATCTCCCACGTGTCGAGGCACGACTTAGAGGCATAATCGCATTGAAGGCATATGTCGCAAGTTAGGCAATCTTCACGACATCCCATGTAATATAGATAATAAAAGGGGAGATAACATAGTTGGCTTACACTCGCCACGTCAATCAAGTACATAAATAACATTACATCGTCCAAACACTTATGGCTCGACTACGGCGCCAAAATAAAAGATAACCCAACATGCGACACGGTACCGATCACCCCCAACTGGGCACCACTACTGATCATCAGGAAAGGAAACATAGTATCGTTGAGAGTCCTCGTCGAACTCCCACTTGAGCTCAAGCGCGTCATCTGGAGCGGAAGCATCAGGCCCTGCATCTGGTGTAATAGTAATCGGTGAGCCACAGGGACTCAGCAATCTCGCACCCTCGCGATCAAGACTATTTAAGCTTATAGGTAAGGCAAGGTAAATATGTGGAGCTCCAGCAAGCGACTAGCATATATGGTGGCTATCCTGTTCGCAAAAGAGAGCGAGAAGAGGAGGCAAAGCGCGAGCGAGTAACTAGAGCGCAACCTGCGCAAGCATTACTCCAACACCGTGTCCACTTCCCGGACTCCGCCGAGAAGAGGCCATCAGGGTAACACACTCAGTTGATTCATTTTAATTTAGTTAAGGTTCAAGTAATCTACAACCGGACATTAACAAATTCCCATCTACCCATAACCGCGGGCACAACTTTCGAAAGATCAAATCCCTGCAGGGGAGTCCCAACTTAGCCCATGACAAGCTCTCACGGTCAATGAAGGAATAGACCTCCTCCCGAGACGTTCCAATCAGACTCGGTATCCTGGTTCTTCAAGACAACTCCGACAATGGTAAAACAAGTCCAGCAACACCACCCGTTGTGCCGACAAATCCCGATAGGAGCTGCACATATCTCGTTCTCAGGGCACACCGGATAAGCTAAGCGTACGGGAGCCAACGTAACCCAAGTTGTAGAGGGACGGCCCCGCACGGTGCTCTAGGTTGGACCAACACTCAGAGGAGCACTGGCCCGGGGGGTTTAAAATAAGATGACCCTTGGGTCCGCGAAACCCAAGGGAAAAGGCTAGGTGGCAAATGGTAAAACCAAGGTTGGGCATTGCTGGAGGAGTTTTATTCGAAATGGACTGTCAAGGGGTTCCCATTATAACCCAACCGCGTAAGGAACGCAAAATCCGGGAACATAACACCGATATGACGGAAACTAGGGCGGCAAGAGTGGAACAAAACACTAGGCGAGAGGCCGAGCCTTCCACCCTTTACCCAGTACATAGATGCATTAAGATAACAAGATAATATAAGGATATCCCAACAAGTAAATAATGTTCCAACAAGGAACGGTCTCCAATCTTCACCTGCAACTAGCAACGCTATAAGAGGGGCTGAGCAAAGCGGTAACATAGCCAATCAATGATTTGCTAGGACATGGTGGGTTAGAGGTTTGACATGGCAATTAGGGAGGCTTGAAAGCAAGTGGTAGGCATTGTAGCATTGGCATAGCAAAAGAGCGAGCATCTAGCAAAGCAAAGATAGTAGTGATTTCGAGGGTATGATCATCTTGCCTGCAAAGTTGTTAGAGTTGACTGGATCGTCGAAAGCAAACTCAACGGGCTCCTCGTTAGCGAACTCGTCTCCCCGCTCTACCCAAACAAGACAAACAAGCAACAAGGACACAATCAACCACGTGCAAGGATCAAACAATAGGATGCAAGGATGGTATGCTATGTGGGATGCATATGCAAGATTTGTCAAGGGATGCATGAACCTGGCCTCAGCTTGGGAATCCAAGTGTGCCACTGGAAAGATAAGATGAAATCTCTTGAAAACGATATCAAGAACGCCAGAATCGGAGTTACGGTTTGGAAATAGCAAGCGATTCAAATATGACACCGGTCTGCGATTTACAGCAAGTAGCCATCTAAATGCAAAGAGATGAACAAGCTACAGCACCCAAAGATGACAACAAAATACATGGAAGAGATGCATTCATGATGCTTAACAAAAGTCTAGCACTGAGCTATGGCCAATTCATCCATTCACAGGTTCAAACAAGCATGGCAAAAATGCATATGGCAAACCGATTTCAGACTTGGTGAAATTAACACTTGTCTGGAATTTCAGATCAGATAGCACTCTTTGGAGCAACAAAACTACATGCTACAGTACCTGAACATGGCAAACTAAAGCATGGCATGGAGCTACTCAAAGAGCTTAACAAAAGTCCCTTAGTGACCTTGAGCCAAAAGGGACCAGAAAATACAATTGCAAGAATGTGAACATGGCAAAAACATAATCAGTTCTCAGACTTAGTGAAAACTAGAGCATGCTGAAAACAGATATCAAGTAGGCATGTTTACGAGCTCGATGCACTCACTACGGAGCAAATCGTGACAAGCTAAGCATACATCCATCAAGAATACACAAAATTCAAGCTAGACATGGCAAGAACAATAGCATAGCATGCACGGATCAACTACAACATCATCGGCAGAATCGCTAACAAGTACACAATCTGCCCAGATTCACGAAGTAGCAAAAGTAGAGCTCGATTGACTCAAGCTAGGGTGCTCCATAATTTCAAACAAAGACATGGATGGATAGAGCACTACAAGATTAACAAAACATCATTACTGATCATCCTCAAAAGAGGCATGGATCACTAGGAAACAACATGAACATATGGCAACATGAGATAAACAGCTCAAGGACTCTGAATACAGGGGTTGTGCTAGTCACCACACACATCACAAAAATACTGGGGTTGCACCTCTGGAAAGATGGCAAAACCCTTAATAAAACATATGTAGAGCTCATGGGCATAGCATGCACACAAAAATCATGGCAAAAATGACAAATATCTAAATGGAGCAGCAGATCTGACAATTATCTCAAGTAGCACTCTTCCAACAGCATTTCGGGCATCAAGATGAACTCAATTTAAAATAATGCAATGGAATGAAATGACGTGCTCTCTGAGGTGAACATTTTGATATGATATATGCCCAAAATGGAGTTATGGATCAGGAGTTACGACATGACGAACATAGCAAAATATTTAGGGACTTAGGAAAAAAAAACAACCCCTAGGATTTCCAGATTTAGATCTGGGCGGCGCGGACTTCGAGAACCGCCGGGATGCACTGTAGACGCTGGAGCCGGCCGGGGATGAGGACGGAGATGGGGGGGCCGGCGAGGACGGAGATGGCCGGGGCGTCGCCGGAGCTGGCCGGGCGGCGGCGCGGCCGGCGGGGTC
>NC_041382.1:299035019-299102279 GCF_002162155.2 Triticum dicoccoides | reverse complement strand
CGGATACGGGCTCGGCGGGCCCACGCGGGATCGGCGGCGATGTGGGGCGCCCGCTGCCACGTGGCACGCCCCGGTTGGCTGCGGGCGGCGGTGGACGTGTCCGGCCGGGGACGGACGTGTCCGGCCGGCGCGAGGTGGATTTTTTTAGGGTTTGGAAGAGGGGATCCGTGAATTTCGGGAGGGTGGTGTATAAATAGGCATAGAGGGAGCTAGGAGAGTCCAAATGAGGTGCGGTTTTCGGCCACGTGATTGCGATCGAACACTCTAGATGATGGAGAGGGTTTTGGTGGGTTTTGGGCCAACTTGGAGGGGTGTTGGGCTGTAACACACACGAGGCCTTTTCGGTCCCTCGGTTAACCGTTAGAGTATTAAACGAAGTCCAAATGGTATAAAACTTGACCGGCGGTCTACCGGTAGTAAACCAAGGATGCTTGGCAAGTCTCAGTCCAAACCGGAAATGTTTAATCCCCACACACAAAAGAAAGGTAGAAATGACCACCGGAGGAGAACGAAGCGCCGGAATGCAAAACGGGCAACGGGGAAAATGCTCGAATGCATGAGATGAACACGTATGCAAATGCAATGCATATGACGACATGATATGAGATGCATGACAATGACAACAACCCACGGAGAAAAAGACCCGAACCCGAGAAAATAAAATAACTTAAAGCCGGAAATGGCAAGAGTTGGAGTACAAATTGGGAAAGTCATATCCGGGGTGTTACAACACTCCACCACTACGAAAGGATCTCGTCCCGAGATCTAGGACTGAAAGAACGTCGGGTACTCAGAACGGAGGTGATCCTCGCGTTCCCAGGTAGCTTCACGGTCGGAATGGTGTGACCACTTGACTTTGAGGAATTTGATTGACTTGTTGCGAGTCTTGCGTTCAGTCTCTTCAAGAATAGCAACGGGGTGCTCACAATAGGATAGATCTTGTTGGAGCTCAATGTCCTCGAAGTTGACGGTGCGGTCAGGAGTCTTGAAGCACTTTCGGAGCTGAGAGACATGGAACACATCATGAACATTTGCAAAGTTTAAAGGAAGCTCGAGTTGATAGGTGAGGTCGCCTCTCTTGCTGACAATCTTGAAAGGTCCCACGTATCTGGGGGCAAGCTTCCCTTTGATACCGAAGCGACGAGTACCTTTCATAGGAGAGACGCGGAGGTAAACATGATCTCCGATCTCGAAAGTCAAATCACGGTGCTTACTATTATAGTAGCTCTTCTGACGGGATTGGGCTACTTTGAGGTTATCTCGAATGACTTTGCACATCTCCTCTGCCTCTGTGATTAAGTCATTACCCAAAAGCTGACGTTCACCGGTTTCAGACCAGTTGAGAGGGGTACGACACTTCCTGCCATACAAAATTTCAAAAGGGGCCTTGCCTGAACTTGCTTGAAAACTGTTGTTGTAGGAGAATTCAGCATAAGGAAGACAATCCTCCCACTTCATGCCGAAGGAGATCACACAAGCCCTGAGCATATCTTCAAGAATCTGATTGACACGCTCGACTTGACCGCTAGTTTGAGGATGGAAAGCTGTGCTGAAGCGGATGTTGGTGCCCATGGCCTTCTGAAAAGAATCCCAAAACTTGGAGGTAAAGATGCTGCCACGGTCTGAAGAGATCACTTGTGGAATACCATGAAGAGAGACAGTTCGAGAGGTATAGAGTTCCGCCAATTGAGATGCAGTGATTGACTCTTTGATAGGCAGAAAATGAGCCACTTTGGTGAGTTTGTCGATAACAACGAATATAGCATCATTACCACGCTTGGACTTTGGAAACCCAGTCACGAAGTCCATCTCAATGTGGTCAAACTTCCATTCTGGAATGGCAAGAGGTTGGAGGAGACCAGCTGGCCTTTGGTGTTCTGCCTTCACTCTTCTGCAGACATCACATTCATTCATGAATTGAGCAATCTCGCGCTTCATTCGAGTCCACCAATAAGCCTGCTTGAGGTCCTGATACATCTTCGTGCTCCCAGGGTGGATGGAGAGGAGAGAATTGTGAGCCTCATTCATGATCACTTTACGGAGGTCACCTTTGGGCACAACAATACGATCCTCGAAGAATAGAGTATCCATGTCATCAAGGCAGTAACACTTGTACTTGGGTTGACTCTTGGCAATCCCAATCTTCACCTTTTTCACCATAGCATCAAGAAGCTGGGCTTGGCGAATCTGGTCTTCCAAGGTAGGAGAGACTTGAAAGTTGGCGAGGAAACCTTGAGGAACAACTTGCAGATTAAGTTTGCGGAAAGCTTCGCAAAGCTCGGGTTGATAAGGCTTGAGAATCAGACTGTTGCAATAAGCTTTCCTGCTCAATGCGTCAGCAATCACATTGGCCTTGCCTGGAGTATACTCGATACTCGGATTATACTCTTGAATCATTTCGACCCATCGAGTTTGCCTGAGGTTGAGATTAGGCTGAGTGAAGATGTACTTGAGACTCTTGTGATCAGTGAAAATGTCCAACTTTCTTCCCAATAAGAGATGTCTCCAAGTCAAAAGAGCATGCACAGCTGCCGCCAACTCGAGATCATGAGTGGGGTAGTTCTTCTCATTGGGCTTCAACTGGCGAGAGGTATAAGCAACAACTTTCTTCTCTTGCATCAACACTGCGCCAAGACCTTCGAGAGAGGCATCACAAAAGACCTCGTACGGCTTGGATTCATCAGGCGGAGTCAGAACTGGAGCAGTGATCAATTTCTCTTTCAAAGTGTTGAAAGAAATGTCACACTCCGGAGACCATACGTACTTGATGTTCTTCTGGAGAAGATTTGAGAGAGGCTTCGCGATCTTAGAAAAGTTTTCAACGAATCTTCGGCAGTAGCTTGCGAGACCGAGGAAGCTACGGAGTTGCTTCACGTTCTGAGGAGGTTCCCAATTCACAATTGCAGACACCTTCTCAGGATTCACCACAATGCCCTTGGCAGAGATGATATGACCAAGATAAAGAACCTCATCGAGCCAAAATTCGCACTTGGAGAACTTGGCGTAGAACTTGGGTTCCCTCAACTTATCGAGTACCAAACACAAGTGCTTGGCATGATCTTCCTTGTTCTTCGAGAAAACCAGAATGTCGTCGAGATAGACCAAAACGAAGTCATTGGTGTAGGCGTTGAAGATGAAGTTCATCATGCGAGAGAACGTCGGAGGAGCATTGACGAGGCCAAAAGACATGACAGTGTATTCATATGAACCATAGCTTGTCCTGAAAGCCCTCTTGGGAATATCTTGCTCACGGATACGAATCTGATGATAACCCATACGGAGATCAAGCTTGGAGAATACTTGGGCCCCTTTGAGTTGTTCGAATAGCTCATTGATGTTGGGAAGTGGGTATTTATTCCTGATGGTCTTCTTGTTCAATGGACGGTAATCAACACAAAGTCGGTCCATTCCATCCTTCTTCTTCACAAAAAGAACACCACAACCCCACGGAGAAGAACTAGGCCGGATGAGACCCATTCTCTCTTGAATATGGAGTTGCTTCTTTAGCTCCTTCAACTGTTCAGGTCCGAGCTTGTAAGGACGCTCGCACACTGGTTCGGTGCCAGGCTCAAGATCAATAACGAATTCAACTGGCCGGTGCGGAGGCATTCCTGGAAGCTCTTCTGGAAAGACGTCTTGATATTCGCAAACGACTGGAGTTTGCGAGATGGCATCGAGTTCACCCTTCTCATTGAGAGAAAACAGACGGATGGTATCATCACGAGCGGCAAACACAATTACATCCTCAGACGAATGAGTCAATTGAATCTGCCTGGCTGCACAATCAAGCTGAGCCTTGTGCTTAGAAAGCCAATCCATTCCCTGAATAAGATCAATATCCGAGTTACCAAGAATCATTGGAGAAGCCAGAAACTTGAAGTCACCCAACATGATAGAAATATCCGAGACTATTGAAGTAGCCCTCATAGACTTAGCCAGAGAAACCACTCCCATAGGTTTACCCAACATTTGTGAAATGAAGTCATGCTTGAAAACAAATAATCTCGACATGAAACAATGCGATGCACCAGTGTCAAAAAGAACTCTTGCGGGAATATCGTTAACAGGAAGGTTACCCATGATGACATCTGATGAATCCTCTGCCTGTGCTGCATTCACCATATTGACCTTGGCGTACTTGGGGTTATGCTTGACCACAGCTGTACTTGCCGATCTGACAGGAGGACGAGGAGGAGGGAGGCGCCTCTGATTGAAGCATTTGTTGGCATAGTGATCCTTCTATTGGCACTTGTTGCACGTGACCTCTGAAAACAGACGGTGATATGGAGCACTCGATCTTGGAGGTTGAGACGAAGTCTTGTTCTGAAAGCCAGGGTTGGGTGGGTGGGAAGATCCACTGCCACCTTTGCTCTTCTGCTGATACGGCTGCCGGAACGGAGGAGGAGGAAGCCAATACTTCTGCTGATTGGCCACTTGAGCAGAGGAAGAAGGAGTAGCATCTCTGACCCGCTTCTTGGAAGCATCACACCTTAATTAAGCGGCCTCTTGCTTCAATGCCATGTTGTAGAACTCATCATACCTCAAGGGCTCAAAGAGGACAAGAGTGAGCTGGATTTCTTCTCTGAGACCACCCTGAACTGGTATATCATGCTCTTCTCATCAGGGACGTCCTGCTTGGCAAAGCGGGCGAGCTTCTGAAACAACTTGTTGTAGTCGTAGACAGATAAAGAGCCTTGCTTCAGGTTGCGGAATTCCTCACACTTGCTTTCAACCACGCTCTGAGGGATATGGTGAGCTCTGAAATCTTGATGGAATTCATCCCAGGTGATAACACGTCCACCTCTGGAATCCTTGTACTACTGGAACCATTCTGCAGCTTGATCTTTGAGTTGGAAGGAAGCGAACTTGACGAAGTCCTCAGGCCTGACGTTACTGCACTCGAAATGCTTACACAGATCGACGAGCCAATCATCAGCATCAGTTGCCTCAACACAATTGCTGAAAGTCTTTGGCCCGTTAGCAAGGAACTGGTTGAGTGTAGCAAAGTGATTCTGATTGTTGCCTTGGTTCCCTTGGTTGCCTTGATTACGCTTTTGAAGAATTTGCATGATCAACTGTGTGTTTGCATTGGTTGCGGCCATCATAGGTTGCCATGCCTCTAGAGGAGGTGGAGGTGGTGGCAGATCAGGATTCAGAGTCGTGCACGTTGGAGGAGCCATCATGAAGAGGTTGACATCCATTAGCACATTGATACACAAATATTGAAGCTGAATCCAACGGAATGAAAATTGCAACATAAAGTCTTCACATCCAAACAAAATGAACGAATGCATTCCTCTTGAAATGGTCACATATCCATAAATTGAGAAGCCACTTAGAATTAAGGTAGAGAAATAAATCAACAAGGTACGGATCAAGAACGAATACTCGGTAAGAAATCCAAATCTCAAACCAAATATCCGTGGAAGAAGAACTAGAGATACGAGAATTCCCACCTATGAAACTCCCGAACCTTTCCGGTTATGCAATGAGGTGTTGGGGATACAGGGGAAGCATAATATCTCACCCAAATCTAGCAAATCCTACATCCAGCTATATCCATCCTTCAACACATAACCGAGAAAACTTCGGAAACCATCTACCTCAACCTTCAAAAAGCATCCGTTATACAAGTTATGGCGATACTCCCGAACTCCCGCCCCAGTACTGGGTGGCGTCGAGGTTATCTCACCAACGAACTGCATAAAAGAGATTTTCGATGTCAACGTACTAAACTCATGTATTCTAGAACTGCAACGATAAAATTATGACGACAACACCTCAGAGCTCAACTCCCCGGGACACTTCCACAAAACCCCTGACAGGAGGCACCAAGACAATGTTCTCACATTAAAACCATCGGAACGATTCCAAGATAACCGCGTGATCCTAAATTTTTTTTAGTGAAATTTGAGAAGAGAAGAGTCAAAACTCTACGCCAGGATGCCTTACCAGAGCGATGAGGAGACTGTGAAGTAAAAAGAATTCCTAAACTCTCTGACATATAATTCCTAAATGACTCAAAACATTTTTCTAGACACAACTCGGCCGCTAAAAACGATCAAACAATGGGGCTCCTAAGGTCGGGGAAGGCTCTGATTACCAACTTGTAACACCCTCGATGCGACTATATTTCCCACATGTCGAGGCATGACTTAGAGGCATAATCGCATTGAAGGCATATGTCGCAAGTTAGGCAATCTTCACGACATCCCATGTAATATAGATAAAAAAGGGGAGATAACATAGTTGGCTTACACTTGCCACGTCAATCAAGTACATAAATAACATTACATCATCCAAACACTCATGGCCCGACTACAGCGCCAAAATAAAAGATAACCCAACATGCGACACGGTCCCGATCACCCCCAACTGGGCACCACTACTGATCATCAGGAAAGGAAACATAGCATCGTTGAGAGTCCTCGTCGAACTCCCACTTGAGCTCAAGCGCGTCATCTGGAGCGGAAGCATCAGGCCCTGCATCTGGTGTAATAGTAATCGGTGAGCCACAAGGACTCAGCAATCTCGCACCCTCGCGATCAAGACTATTTAAGCTTATAGGTAAGGCAAGGTAAATATGGTGGAGCTGCAGCAAGCGACTAGCATATATGGTGGCTATCCTGTTCGCAAAAGAGAGCGAGAAGAGGAGGCAAAGTGCGAGCGAGAAACTAGAGCGCAACCTGCGCAAGCATTACTCCAACACCGTGTCCACTTCCCGGACTCCGCCGAGAAGAGGCCATCACGGTAACACACTCAGTTGATTCATTTTAATTTAGTTAAGGTTCAAGTTATCTAGAACTGGACATTAACAAATTCCCATCTGCCCATAACCGCGGGCACGGCTTTCAAAAGATCAAATCCCTGTAGGGGAGTCCCAACTTAGCCCATGACAAGGTCTCACGGTCAACGAAGGAATAGACCTCCTCCCGAGACGTTCCGATCAGACTCGGTATCCCGGTTCTTCAAGACAACTCCGACAATGGTAAAACAAGTCCAGCAACACCACCCGCTGTGCCGACAAATCCCGATAGGAGCTGCACATATCTCATTCTCAGGGCACACCGGATAAGCTAAGCGTACGAGAGCCAACGTAACCCAAGTTGCCGAGGGACGGCCCCGCACGGTGCTGTAGGTTGGACCAACACTCAGAGGAGCACTAGCCCGGGGGGATTAAAATAAGATGACCCTTGGGTACGCGAAACCCAAGGGAAAAGGCTAGGTGGCAAATGGTAAAACCAAGGTTGGGCATTGCTGGAGGAGTTTTATTCAAAATGGACTGTCAAGGGGTTCCCATTATAACCCAACCGCGTAAGGAATGCAAAATCCGGGAACATAACACCGATATGACGGAAACTAGGGCGGCAAGAGTGGAACAAAACACTAGGCGAGAGGCCGAGCCTTCCACCCTTTAACTAGTATATAGATGCATTAAGATAACAAGATAATATAAGGATATCCCAACAAGTAAATAATGTTCCAACAAGGAACGGTTTCCAATCTTCACCTGCAACTAGCAATGCTATAAGAGGGGCTGAGCAAAGCGGTAACATAGCCAATCAACGGTATGCTAGGACATGGTGGGTTATAGGTTTGACATGGCAATTAGGGAGGCTTGAAAGCAAGTGGTAGGCATCGTAGCATTGGCATAGCAAAAGAGCGAGCATCTAGCAAAGCAAAGATAGTAGTGATTTCGAGGGTATGATCATCTTGCCTGCAAAGTTGTCAGAGTTGACTGGATCTTCGAAAGCAAACTCAACGGGCTCCTTGTTAGCGAACTCGTCTCCCGGCTCTACCCAAACAAGACAAACAAGCAACAAGGACACAATCAACCACGTGCAAGGATCAATCAATAGGATGCAAGGATGGTATGCTATGCAGGATGCATATGCAAGATTTGACAAGGGATGCATGAAGTTGGCCTGAACTTGGGAATCCAGGTGTGCCACTGGAAAGATTAGATGAAATCGCTTGAAAACGATATCAAGAACGCCGGAATCGGAGTTACGGTTTGGAAATGGCAAGCGATTCAAATATGACACCGGTTTGCGATTTACAGCAAGTAGCCATCTAAATGCAAAGAGATGAACAAGCTACAGCACCCAAACATGACAACAAAATACATGGCATATATGCATTCATGATGCTTAACAAAAGTCTAGCACTGAGCTACGGCCAATTCATCCATTAACAGGTTCAAACAAGCATGGCAAAAATGCATATGGCAAACAGATTTCAGACTTTGTGAAATTAACACTTGTCTGGAATTTCAGATCAGATAGCACTCTTTGGAGCAACAAAACTACATGCTACAGGACCTGCACATGGAAAACTAAAGCGTGGCATGGAGCTACTCAAAGAGCTTAACAAAAGTCCCTTAGTGACCTTGAGGCAAAAGGGATTAGAAAATACAATTGCAAGAATGTGAACATGGCAAAAATATAATCAGTTCTCAGACTTTGTGAAAACTGGAGCATGCTGAAAACAGATATCAAGTAGGCATGTTTACGAGCTCGATGCACTCACTACGGAGCAAGCCGTGACAAGCTAAGCATACACCCATCAATAATACACAAAATTCAAGCTAGACATTGAAAGAACAATAGCATAGCATGCACGGATCAACTACAACATCATCGACAAAATCGCTAACAAGTACACAATCTGCCCAGATTCACGAAGTAGCAAAAGTAGAGCTCGATTGACTCAAGCTAGGGTGCTCCATAATTGCAAACAAAGACATGGATGGATAGAGCACTACAAGATTAACAAAACATCCTTACTGATTATCCTAAAAAGAGGCATGGATCACTAGGAAACAACATGAACATATGGCAACATGTGATAAACAGCTCAAGGACTTTGTGGAATTGCTAAGTCCCGGAAATCAGCATTACCAAGTGCCTCACTTTGCAAGCTTGTGCTAGTTACCACACACATCACAAAAATACAGTGGTTGCACCTCTGGAAAGATGGCAAAAACCTTAACAAAACATATGTTGAGCTCATGGGCATAGCATGCACACAAAAATCATGGCAAAAATGACAATTTTCTAAATGCAGCAGCAGATCTGACAATTATCTCAAGTAGCACTCTTCCAACAGCATTTCGAGCATGAAGATGAACTCAAATGAAAATGATGTAATTTAATGAAATGATGTGATCTCTGAGATGAACATTTTGATATGCTATGTTCCCAAAACGGAGTTATGGATGATGAGTTACGACATGACGAACATAGCAAAATATTTAGGGACTTAGGGAAAAAAACACCCCCTAGGGTTTCCAGATCTGGATCTGGGCGGCGTGCACTTCGAGAACCGCTGGGATGCACTGTAGACGCCAGAGCCGGCCGGGGTTAAGGACGGAGATGGGGGGCCGGCGAGGACGGAGATGGCCGGGGCGTCGCCGGAGCTGGCCGGGCGGCGGCGCTGCCGGCGGGCACGGGCGGCGGAGCTACGGTGAGCTTGGCGGCGGGGCGGCGAAACTCCGGTCTTGGCGCGCGGCAGCCGGAGCAGCCCTGAGGCGCCGGCGCGGAGGAGGAGAAGCGTTGGATCGGCGGGCCCGCGCGGGATCGGCGGCGATGTGGGGCGCCCACTGGCACGTGGCGTGCCCCGGTTGGCTGCGGGCGGCGGTGGACGTGTCCGGCCGGCGCGAGGTGCAATTTTTTTAGGGTTTGGAAGAGGGGATCCGCGAATTTCGGGAGGGTGGTGTATAAATAGGCATAGAGGGAGCCATGAGAGTCCAAATGAGGTGCGGTTTTCGGCCACGCGATTGTGATCGAACACTCTGTATGATGGAGAGGGTTTTGGTGGGTTTTGGGCCAACTTGGAGGGGTTTTGGGCTGCAACACACACGAGGCCTTTTCGGCCCCTCGGTTTACCGTTAGAGTATCAAACGAAGTCCAAATGGTACGAAACTTGACCGGCGGTCTACCGGTAGTAAACCAAGGACGCTTGGCAAGTCTCGGCCCAAACCGGAAATGTTTAATCCCCACACACAAAAGAAAGGTAGAAATGACTATCGGAGGAGAACGAAGCGCCGGAATGCAAAATGGACAATGGGGAAAATGCTCGAATGCATGAGATGAACACGTATGCAAATGCAATGCACATGACGACATGATATGAGATGCATGACAACAACAACAACACACGGAGACAAAGACCCGAACCCGAGAAAATAAAATAACTTAAAGCCGGAAACGGCAAGAGTTGGAGTACAAATTGGGAAAGTCATATCCGGGGTGTTACACCACTGCTTCTTTGGGAGAAGAGGCAGGGCTGGCTGCCTGGGTGTGCTCTAATTTGAGGTAACAACTGAATCTTGTCAGATACTAGTTAAATCCGAGCTATGGGTGTGAAGCACTGATATGCCAGTACCTGAACTTTTTTTAGAAAGGGTTGTACGTCAACTTAATGTGCTAGCAGAACTTATTTTGTTGTCTGTCTGTTTTCTTTGCACAACATTCAAGATATTTCCCCGTCATTGATAAAGACGATGAACCGTTATGTACGACTTCTTGGTTTCAACATAGCCCTTCCCGTAGCGATCCACTACTTCCATCCTGATTATGCCGCCTGCGTGAAATTTTTCTATGCAAGTTCAGTATGCTATGATGTTCTATATGATTGTGTCAACTATATAAGTTTTTACTGAGCATCAGCAATGCATATGGTTGAAAGCTGTATTTACGAGCATCGACCTATGGGTCTCTCTCTCTATCTCTCTCTCTCTCACACACACACACGCACACACACGCGCACACGCACAAGTGGGACCCATTGAATTATTTATTTGCTCATGACAACTTTTAATTAGGTTCCACTGTAACCTAACTTTTTTCTTAAGTTATTAATTGAGCTCAGTGACTTCAAAAAGTTGTACAGAAGCCTTGTTTGGGCCTTTCCGGCGTCGCTGAATGTGGGCTGAGTAACCATGTTAGGTTGTACTGTACTACACAGACCTTTTTTTTCAACATCAGCAATGCAACTGGGCCGATAGTTGTACACAATATCCGTGTCAACTTGTTATTCTCCGCCCCGCTGGGCTGCAAACTTTCCTAGGAGGTATGCATTAGGCTTAATAAGAAAATGGACTTTAAGAAATAATAAATGGGATGTAATTATAATAACTGGACAGTTACTATGCACCAAACACGCAATTAGTTTGAAAAATATATTATTTTTGGAATTTGAAAATTTTAATTTCATTACATGTTGCACGCGCAATATTTCGTTGGATTTTAACGTAATACAACTTTATTTTGAAATTATATTTAACCTGACTAGAAATTTCAGATAAAAATCTGTCGGATCCCATCAAAATGTGGGAATTTTTTTTGAATTCTGTTTTGAGCGGTTGTTAGAAATTATTAATCGTTGTCCTTGCTAGAAGTTGGGTTGTACTTTTAACAAACTGTAAATGGGCTGTAGTAAATTCAATTAGAATTAAAAAATGGGTTGTACATTCTTACAAATCGCAAATGGGCTATATGTTCTCTGCCAAATCTGAGCTGTGGGCCTACTAAGTTGACGCGTACCAAGGGCTTTGTCAACTTAGTTAATATAAATGATTGTAGCTGCAGTGATCGTATGATGTCCATCCAACGGCCGTAGTGCTTCTTCAACCTCTGGTCTTCTTGTTCCAGCCGCCCAAAGGAGCGCCGGTCGTGTCGCGTGCTCCTGCCTCCCGTGGCCGGCTGTGATGCCGCGGAGGCCTCACAACTCCGTACTACTCCCACTGCTAGCCAGGCCATCCCTCTACTCACCCACACCCCCTGTTATTCTGCGGCGACAGCAGCCTCACAATGCAGCCGAACCAGTGAACCCTTGCACTCCTCTCCGCGCGGGCTTCCACTGCAGCGTCTTCCCCAGCTCCACGTCGTCCCCTTCCTAGGCCTTGCCGTCGCCAAGACCACCGCCCTGGTGCTCTCGGCGCGGTGTGGTCAACGTGGTCAACGACCGACTTCCATCGGAAGAGTACTGTACGTGGAGAGGCTGACAGCTGGGTCCAGGCGGCCGCAAGGAAGTGCCTCCTTATTACGCGTAAAATAATCATTTCTCCACCTGACAGTAGGGACCCACCGGATGGGCCACCTTATTTCGCGAAAAAAACGTTTCCCCCTGACTGCTGGGACCCACCAGACGGGCCAGTGTATGTCGCGAAAAAAACATTCCCACCGCTGTCAGCTCAGACCCACCGTATGTGCCTCCTTATTACGCACAAAAAAATGAATACTCCCCCTGCTAGCTGGGACCCACCATGGTGGGAGGCTAACTTGTCAGCCTACTAAGTTGACTGGGACGGGGGCCTTCGTCAACTTTAGTCAATATGAACGATTCTAGCTCCAGTGACCGTACGATGTCCATCCAATGGCCGTAGTGCTTCTTCAACCTCTGGTCTTCTTGCTCCAGCCGCCCAAAGCAGCGCCGGTCGTGCCGCATGCTCCTGCCTCTCGTGGCCGGCTGTGCTGCCGCGGAGGCCTCACCGCCCCCTACTATTCCCACCGCTGGCCAGGCCCTGCGGCGACAGCAGCCTCACACCGCAGCCGAACCAGTGAACCCTCGTACTCCTCTCCGCGCGGGCTTCCACTGCCGCGTCTTACCTGGCTGCCCGTCGTCCCCTTCCTAGGCCTCGCCGTCGTCCACCGCCCTGGTGCTCTCGGTGCGGCGTGGTCAAGGAACGACTTCCATCGGACGTGGACTATTTGTGGAGAGGCTGACAGCTGGGTCCACGGCCGCAGCAAGGAAGTGCCTCCTTATTACGCGGAAAATAATGATTCCTCCACATGACAGCTGGAACCCACCAGATGGGCCACTGTATTTCGCGAAAAAACGTTTCCCCCTGATTGGTGGGACCCACCAGCTACATCTTCGCATGCAAGGAAGTGCGTCCGGGCAAAAAAAAAACGATTCGCCCCCCAGACTGCTGGGACCCACCAGCTACATCATCGCAGGCAAGGAAGTGCCTGACAGTCGGGATCCACCTGGTCGAAGTGTATGTAGCATTGTCATTCTGGTCGCGAACGTGTACATACATATATACTGGTGGATGTAGAGGGACGCACGTGTCATAGTAGATTCGCGTACGTGTCGTAGTAGAGGCGTGCACGGAGCATGTAAACGTACGTATAGCGGCCACGGTGCAAGAAAGAAATATGGCCCCGTATGTGTACATACGGGCAGGGTCTCGAACGCCTACTCGTGCATACGTATGGCCTGGGCTCGTGTACATGGCTGGGTCGGAACGGTGAAACAGCGTCGTCGTCGTGTTCGTGGGGAGGCAACGGAATACGTCGTGTTCATGGGGAGGCAACGGAATGCGTCGTGCTCATCGGTAGGCAACGGAATGCGTGGGAGCCAACCGGCTGGGTCGGAACGGAATGCGTGGTCGTGTTCATCGGGAGGGCTTGGACGGAACAGGCGATGTAAACGAGGCCTGGTGTACCGCACAACGGAGGAAACAGACCTCCTACGTTCGGAATGGGGTCCGGTTGATCGGGAGGGGTCTGGCGTACCGCAAAACGGAGGAAACGGACCTCCTACGGTCGAAACGGGGGTCCTGTTGATCGGGAGGGGTGTGGCGTACCGCAAAAGGACGAAACAGACCTCCTATGGTCGAATCGGGGGTCCTGTTGATCAGGAGGGGTGTGGCGTACCGCAAAACGGATGGAACGGACCTCCTACGGTCGAAATGGGGGTCCTGTTCATCGGGAGGGGTGTGGCGTACCGCAAAATGGGACTCCACGGGATACCGTTCATCTCCACCGTCGACCTCCTCCAGCCTCCATGGGCTACCGTCGACCTTCTCCAGCCTCCACGGGCTCTTGTTCATCCAGCCTCCACCGCACGCTACTCCACCGGCTACTGTTCAACCACCCCTCCACCGTCGACTGTTCATCCAGCCCTCCACACCACTGTAAGTGCATCTAGTGCCCCTTAGTGATTTTGGTGTATTGAAGACTTATAGGTTAAGGGACTAATGTGTTTTTGAGTGTACACAGGTCTATAAGTCTATGAGGAGTTTGATATTTAGAGAGAAAGTCGACCCCTAAAAATGAAGTTCTTAGACTGAAGACTTTGGATTTCTGAAGACTTTCTGAAGACTTTGAAAGTGAAGAAATTGGTGTGACCTTGAAGACTTGGTATTCATTCGAGGAACATGAAGCGTGAAGACTTTTGTTTTCGTAGTTTCATTTTCTCTTTCTTGAGTCATAGGAAACACCGTACTATTAAAGGGGGTCGAGGAAGTACTAAGGAAAATTTTCCATGTGATGTTCCACTCAAAATCCTACACCTACGAATCCCTTCGAGTGAAGCCATTGGAAATCTCATACAGTCCAGTGATATTCTTCAGTAACAGAGATGAAGTTCTTCTGGTCTCTGAGGAATTTTTTCTGACTGAGGAGTTAGGAATTCGCCAGTGCGGATTGCCTACACAGTGAGGAACATGATAGCCCTGAGGTTTTTGCTACTCAAAATTCCGACCGTTGTTGTGCTATGCGCCAGCTGTTCCAAAATATCTATCCACCTAACGGTCATATCATTGAAGGGCATTTATGTCTTATCATGTCGGGCTGCTCCCTAGGCTATAAATAGCCACCCCCTACAACCACTAGCTGGTTGGCTGCTCCGAGAGAAACTGACACTTGTCATTTGAGAGCGAAAATCATCAAGTGAGGAAAAACCAAAAACCAAACACCTACAAACCCCAAGTGATTGAGCATCAATGAAGAGATTGATCCTGCATGGATCCGACGCTTGTTACCTTTGAAGACTGTGCTTCTTCCAAACGGTTAGGCGTCATGGTCTAGAGCATCCAAGAGGAATTGTGGATAGCCGAGTGACCAAGTTTGTGAAGGTTCAGAAGTCACCTGAAGACTTACCACGAGTGATTGGACGAGGTCTGTGTGACATTAGTTCAAGTTGAATACAGTGAGGACTTGATGTCCTGAGTTGCGTGTTCAGGACTGGGTGTCCGGGACTGTGTGTTCTCGAGTTTAAATAGTCAGCCGGTCCAACCAGACGTACAACTGAGACATCAGTTGGAACTTGTCTACCAAGTCATTGTCTTCAGCAAGCTTACTGGTTCTATTCCCTCAACTCTTTCATTTCCTCATAAACTGTGTTCTGTGTTTGTTCATATCTGTGTTTGAAGACTTTGACTCAAGACTTTCTCAATTTCCTCAGTTCAATTTCTTCAGTCTGTTTGTCTTCATCATGTGTTATCCTGTGCTTACGCTTCCTGTACTCTGTGCCTGTCTTCATTTCACCATGATGACTATGCTTGTATTCTGTTATGTTTACTTTTGAGTACATATTCCGCTGCTAGTAGTTCTTCGCTAAGGAATTTCCTCACCGGCAAATTCCTCAGTGACGAATTTCATAAAAATCGCCTATTCACCCCCCCTCTAGTCGATATAATGCACTTTCAATTGGTATCAGAGAAAGGGACTCCCTTGTTCTGTGTGATTTTGGTTTAACCACCTGGAGTTTAGTTACGTGGACCGCATGTATGATCAAGATCTCTGCTGGGTGTCCTACCTTCAATGGGACGGACTACCGCTACTGGAAGAATAAGATGCGAATGCATCTTGAGGAAATTGATAACGATCTCTGGTATGTTGTGGAAAATGGTGTTCCCTCAATCACACCTTCTGTGAATGCTGCTGATGTGAAGAGATTCAAGCAACTCGATTCTCAAGCGAAGAATATCATATGTGGCCATCTGAGCAAAGGACAGTATGGAAGAGTGAGTGCTTTGGAAACTGCTAAGCTTATCTGGAATAGTGTAATGCCCCAAGACCGATGTGCCAGGTGTCCTCCACTTATTTGCTGTTGTTGGCTTGTCATTTGCTTGCATGTTGCATCTTATCATGTCATCATGTGCGTTGCATCATCATGTTTTCAAAACTTGCATCTGTCCCGGCCTCCTCATTCTCTCCGTTGTCCGTTCTAAGCCCAGACACACTTGCACGCGTCCACGGCATGTCCGAAATAGTATTTTATAAGTGGCCGGAAAATGTTCTCGGAATGGGATAAGATTTGATGTGTGGTCTTATTATAGTGTAGATAGACCGCTTGTCAAGTTTCATCGCATTCGGAGATCGCTTGATGCCCCAACCGTTAAACTATAGCGGCATTATAGCCGGTCAAAACGTCGGACGTTTTCGGTCTCCGGAAACAGCCGCCGGGTCTCTCTCTTCTCTTCTCTCAGCTCGAGCCTTTCTGCATAGTCCGCTGTCAACCGCCAGACCCCGAAACCCTCTCTGCACAGTGCATCGACCCCTCGCGTGTGTCCGAAACTTACCCGAACCCGACCCGGACAGTTGTCACCGTTGGGTCCGGATCATCCCCAAATGTCTACAAAACGTCACCGTTTTCTTATTTGGACTCCCTAGCCTATTTTTCTCGACCGCCCGATTTAAATCGGAGGGTCCGATCTAGCCTCTTTTGGACCTTCTTACTATATGTAAGCCCACCACCTACCAAATCAACCCAACCCTAATTTCTAGGAGGTTTGTCCCATCGTAGCGCCGCCTCTCCACCAAATCCTCATTGGGATCTCCCCTGCCCGATCCACCCAACCAGCTCGCAGCCACCCACAAATCCATCCAGTCTCCGGGATGCTCGTCGGCGCAAGCTCCTCCCATGCCCTTCCTGAGCCGAGCTCCGTCTTCCACGCCCTCGTCCGCGAGCACCTGAGGGCCTGCCTCCTCGTTGCCTCGCCCCTCCCCGAGACCCACCTCCGTCCCGAGCACCCGCAGATGCTCCCGAGCTGACCGGTCTCCGTCTTCCCGTTCGTGCGAGACGACGAGATGCCCAGGTCACGCCGTCATTCCCGCACTGCCCTCTTTTCCATCCTTCTCCCCTGTTTTCTTTTCCCTCGCTCATTGTTCTGTTTTTCTCTCTCCGATCAGGAGGAAGCCGCAGCTCCATTGGTGCCTCTGCCTTTGACCAACGCCGTCACGCCCCGAGCCCTCGTCGGCGAGCTACCGTACCAGCAGCAGGTCCGGGCTGCCCCATGCCTCCTCTTCCTTCCATCTCCCCGTCTCCCTTTTCTTCTCCCAAGTCTCTTCCTCTCTGAAACTGCCGCACCACCATTTTTTCTTCAGATACTAGCTCCGCCGTCCGGGACCTCTTCTCCGGCAAGATCTGTCCCGCCGGACCCGTTCTTTTCCTGGCCTCCTCGCTGCCGAACAGTAGGTTCTCCTCAGGCCGTCGCTCCCCTGCCATCTCCCTGCGTCCCCTCTTCTTTCCTTGTTTCCCCTATGAATTTCTCTGTCTTTTTCCTTCAGACAACAGCAGCTTCCATGGCCTTGTAGCTTGCCGCCGGCCTCCACAAGCCAAGCGCCACCGGATCTGGAGGATCCGGGCCTCCCTTGCTTTCCCGTGTCCGTCCCCTGCCTCTCCGCTTGGGCGGAGTCCCGCGCGAGCCAGCGTCGCGAGCTCCAGTGCCGCTGCTCCTCTGTTTTTTGTCGAACAGAGGGCGACGCGCCCGTAGCCTCCCCGCCTCCCGCATCTGGGCCCAGCCAGCGCCTAGCCAGCCTGCCCGGCCTCTTCACCAACGGGCCAAGCCCATGGTGAGCAGCGCCCTCCTGTTCCTCGATGTGTGCTATTGTGCTATACTGCTCCCTTCAGTTTCGGCCCATAACCTGTTTTTTTTTCTATTCTGCCAATTTCCTAAGTATTCTGGAGACTGCAGTTTTACAGAAAAACCCTCCATGTTCATGCATATTCTAACTCACAAACCGTACATCTATTTAAAATAAGTTATATATGAAACTTGCTTAGTTTTTCATCTAGTTTAATAATTTGTCATTTTCTTCCATGGTTAAAATGATTAAATTGTTGTTTGTGTAGATTTACTCTTATGCCATGCTAAAATGGTTTAATTCACAACTATTTAACTGTAACTCGGTTTGTAACAAACTTTATATGTAAATGGGGTGGAAAAATGCCTAGTTTACCATGGTGCACTCATCTTTGCATGTTTAACAACTCTAAAATTGTGTTTAGGGCAGAACAGTACCAAACCTAATATATGCATATGGGGATTTACCGGAATTGTTGTTCGTTGCTTCCGGCCTCATTTAAACTTGCCTAGATAGATAGTTTCATTATGCTTCACCTCTTGCGATGCTAACCACATTTAATATTGTTGAGTACCTAAACGAGAGAGAACTAAATAAGCCATGTGGTGTTTTCTTCAATATGCAACTCCGTTGCATATTGTGCTCCACTTAAATTTGTAGGTTTGTTTGTGCACTTTGCCATGCCATGCTTCATTAAACCGGACATGCATCATACTTGATTGTGCATCATGCCATGTCTATGTGGTGGTTGTTTACTATGTTGTGTGCTTCTTTCCGGTGTTGCTTCTTCGGGTTGGTTCCGGTAACGTCGCGTTTGTGAGGAACCGTTCGACTACGTCCATTTGTCTTCTTCATGGACTCGTTCTTCTTCCTTGCGGGATCTGAGGCAAGATGACCATACCCTCGAAATCACTTCTATCTTTGCTTGCTAGATGCTCGCTCTTTTGCTATGCCTATGCTGCAATACCTACCACTTGCTTATCATGCCTCCCATATTGTTGAACCAAGCCTCTAACCCACCTTGTCCTAGCAAACCGTTGATTGGCTATGTTACCGCTTTGCTCAGCCCCTCTTATAGCGTTGTTACTTGCAGGTGAAGATTGAAGTTTGTTCCTTGTTGGAACATGGAGATGTTGTTCCTTGTTGGAACATGTTTACTTGTTGGGATATCACAATATCTCTTATTTAATTAATGCATCTATATAGTTGGTAAAGGGTGGAAGGCTCGGCCTTATGCTTGGTGTTTTGTTCCACTCTTGCCGCCCTAGTTTCCTTCGTATCGGTGTTATGTTCCCGGATTTTGCGTTCCTTACGCGGTTGGGCTATAATGGGAACCCCTTGACAGTTCGCCTTGAATAAAACTCCTCCAGCAATGCCCAACCTTGGTTTTACCATTTGCCTCACCACCACCTACTTTTCCCTTGGGAGTCGCTCTCTCGAGGGTCATCTTTATTTTAACCCCCCCGGGCCAGTGCTCCTCTGAGTGTTGGTCCGAACTAAGCTGCCTGCGGGGCCACCTCGGGGCAACTTGAGGTTTGGTTTTACTCGTAGCTAGTCTCATCTAAGTGTGCCCTGAGAACGAGATATGTGCAGCTCCTATCGGGATTTGTCGGCACATTCGGGTGGTGTTGCTGGACTTGTTTTTCCATTGTCGAAATGTCTTGTAACCAGGATTCCGAGTCTGATCGGGTCTTCCCGCTAGAAGGAATATCCTTCTTTGACCGTGAGAGCTTATGATGGGCTAAGTTGGGACACCCCTGCAGGGATTTGAACTTTCGAAAGCCGTGCCCACGGTTATGGGCAGATGGGAATTTGTTAACATCCAGTTGTAGAAAACCTGAAGTTGACCTTAATTAAAGTACATCAACCGCGTGTGTAACCGTGATGGTCTCTTCTCGGCGGAGTACGGGAAGTGAACACGGTGTTGGAGTTATGCTTGACGTAGGTTGATTTAGGATCACTTCTTGATCATACTTTTATCGACCGTGCTTTGCCTTCTCTTCTCGCTCTCATTTGCGTTTGTTAGCCACCATATATGCTAGTCGCTTGCTGTAGCTCCACCTCATACCTTTTACCTTACCCATAAGCTTAAATAGTCTTGATCATGAGGGTGCGAGATTGCTGAGTCCCCGTGACTCACAGATACTTCCAAAACCAGTTTCCAGGTACCGATGAGACCGTGCAGATGACGCAACCAAGCTCAGGAGGAGCTCGATGAAGATCTTGTCCTTTGTGTTGTTTCGTTCTAGTCAATCAGTAGTGGAGCCAAGTTGGGGTCGACCGGGGACCTTGTCGCATTTGGGGTTCTTCTTTTATTTTGGTTCCGTAGTCGGACCTTGATTGTATTTGGTTGATGTAATGCTTTATTCTTGTAATTGTGTGAAGTGGCGATTGTAAGCCAAATATGTATCTTTTTTCTCTTATGTATTACATGGGTTGTATGAAGATTACCTCACTTGTGACATTGCTTTCAATGCGGTTATGCCTCTATGTCGTGCTTCGACACGTGGGAGATATAGCCGCATCGAGGGCGTTACAAGTTGGTATCAGAGCCTTCCCCGACCTTAGGTGCCCCATTGCTTGATCGTTTTTAGCGGCCGACTTGTGTCTAGAAAAATGTTTTGAGTCATTTAGGAATTATATATCGGAGAGTTTAGGAATTCTTTTTACTTCCCAGTCTCCTCATCGCTCTGGTAAGGCATCCTGACATAGAGTTTTGACTCTTCTCTTCTCAAATTTTACTACAAAAAATTTAGGATCACACGGGTATCTTGGAATCGTTCCGATGGTTTTGTGACGAGAACATTGTCTTGGTGCCTCCTGTCAGGGGTTTTGTGGCAGTGTCCCGGGGAGTTGAGCTCCGAGGTGTAGTCGTCATAATTTTATCGTTGCAGTTCTGGAATACCTGAGTTTAGTACGCCGACATCGAAAATCTCTTTTATGCAGTTCGTTGGTGAGATAACCTCGATGCCACCCAGTACTGGGGTGGGAGTTCGGGAGTATTGCCATAACTCGTATAACGGGTGCTTTTCAAAGGTTGAGGTAGATGATTTCCGGAGGTTTCTTGGTTATGTGTTGAAGGATGGATACAGCTGGATGTAGGATTTGCTAGTTTTGGGTGAGATATTATGCTTCCCCTGTATCTCCAACACCTAATTGCATAACCAGAAAGTTTCAGGAGTTTATAAGTGGGAATTCAAGTAGCTCTTAGGATATCTTTTCGACAGATGTATGATATGAAATTGGGGTTCGACGTCTAGTGGTCCGCCTATCCACGGTTGGTTTTACAGTGGTCTCGTTGTGTCTTAAAGAGTCCTTGGCTATGCCGACTCGGGGACGCTTCGTATGTCATGTGCACTGCCTTGTACATGATGGTGCTGTACGATCGAGCCCGTGTAGGCCCCACCACGAAAACTTCGGACAAAATCTCTATCATATGTTTGTTCTGGCTTATTCTACAGGACAATCCTTTGTTTTTTTAGTTGTGGTATTCGAGTTGCTTCAATGTCTAATGTTGATTCCATACCTTCCCCAAATGGTGTTCTCATACTCCGATGTGAATACTAATCCTTCTCGATAATCGAGATTGTCATGTCACTCCTTTTCAACCGGTGTGTTTCAATTCAAGTGGATCCGATCATTTCAATTTCCGCAAGATCAATTATCACTTCTTCTCAACGGAGTTTGTTTCATCCTTCTCCAAGTTGCCTTTGTTTTTCCCGCCCACCCACCCTTTTTCTTCAAGGACTAAGATTTCTTAATGAACTATCCATCTTATTCATGTGAAGCCTCTTCTTTCTTTTCAATCAATGTTCTTACCCGGTGATGCTCATGAAGATTTTAACGGAGTTTCTAGTTCACCATTATTCATTCTTTTTTTTTCTCCGGTGGATTCAAATTAAAATTTGGTGTTGATCATATCCTTTTTCCTTGTTTCAAATGCTTTCTCATGCCGGTGCACCTCTTAATCATCCACTTCTCGCTATTCAATTGTTCCGGAGTGTTCAAGATATCTCGAGTCTGTTATCTCATTCAAGTTTGTTAATTCAACCGGTGCATCCTCTCTTTTAAATCATTTCAACTGTGTTTCTTTTGACTGGTCCCTAACCCACAGGTCTTTTTCCAGGATCTTACCTGACTCTTCTTATTCTCCTGGAGTTATTCTCAAATCTTCTAAAGTTTGACGTAAGAATGAATTGTCATCAGTCAAATGTTTTTCTCCAAGATCTTTTAAATTCTTTTCATCGTTGACTCAATCTCTTCGCTTTTGATTTTTCCGGAGTGCCTAAACGATTCTTGATGGTGTTTCTCATCGTCATTCTCATATTTTGAAAACCGAAGAAGAGTTTCTTTTAAATTTTGCTCCATTCTCTTCAAGATTCGTGATTCTAGCTTGTTGCCATCCTCTCATAATTATTTTCAATTGTGGGAATTCTTTTCACCCATCCGGTGCAATTCAGGAGTCTTTTCAGGTTGATTATCCGGAGTCCATCAATTCAGGTTTATTCATTCTCAGCTTTCAGTTATCATTCTCCAATCTTACCGGTGCTTCGTTCAAGTGATCTCTATTCGGCTCGTGATCTCCTCGTTCTCATGTATCTAAATCCTCTCAAGCATCTTCGTTCATTTTATAATTCTTCCCGGAGTTTCTTTATCTTCTCTTCGTTCATTTTCAATTCTTACGCTGGTTCGTTCAAGAGTTTCTCTTCCTTCTTTATCATACCAATTCATCCGTTGCTTCGAATCCTACCGGTGGTTCGTTGAAGACCTTCTCAAGTTTGCTCTATCCTTGCTACGAGAATAAGTTGTGTGCCAAATCCATTTGCTCGTCATCAATTAAATTGGTGAAGGATATGCATAACATAATTCTTATTCTTGTTTCATCCAAGTGATTAATTCCTTATTCCGGAGGTTCATCAAATTCTTGTTTTCATTTGTTTCATCTTTCTTTTTCGGAGTTCCAAGTTTTCTCTTTATCTCGTTGCAAAGCTTCATCAAATCATTGCAAGGCTTCAACCTTACTCTTCTCATCTTTCTTTTCATTTGATCATTCTTTTGTTTATCGGAGTTCTTCATGAAGTTTCTGCATGATGGTCCATAAAGGACTTAATCCGTTCTCGAAACATTCATCAAGATTATTTTCAGAGGAGTTAAAGCATTCTTCTTCTTGTAATCTGGAGTGCAATTCTTCCTTCCGTACCATTGGAGGTGATATTACGTCATTCTTGATAATTTGAGTTCATGTTCCATGATTCACATGTTGTTAAGAATGAGATATATTATATCCATCAACCTCTTCATTGGAGTTATCTTGGGTTATATTTCACCTAAAGCTTTCCCTAAGGATTTGTTATTATTTATGGTGATTATAAATGATCCAAGTTCTTCATTTATCCTCCCGGTGAAATGAGTTTCTCGTCTCCTTGTTCATATCAATCCAATCTTTTGTTTCCGTCAGTGGCAGAATTTCAACTCAGTTTTGAGATGTTCTCCATAAGCCCACTACAAGTTTACTCTTTTTTCGTTGTTGGTTTTCCAACAACTCCGTTCGACCCTTCTCCTAAGGATGCTTTTTACAAGCTCTTTTGTGGCAGAAGTTGTCCTTTTCTTCTCCATTCTTTTATTTCAATTATCTATCTTTTATTCTTTTGATCCGGAGGCATTGTGATGTTGCTCTTTTCAATCATCATCTCGAATTGTGAAGATCATGTTTTTCTTTTCGTGCTTATCCTTTTAACCGGAGTGTTGTGCCCTCTGCTCAAATTCCCTCATCTTATCAAATTCTTATTCAATCCCTTTCCTTTTCAATCAAAGTTCTGCCCGAAGTTGTTCTTCCTTGTTCATCTTTTCTAATTGATTGTTTTCAACTTCACTTATCACCATTGTAATATTTTCTCGAGTTGGCTTAAGCTTTTCAAGGTTCTTTGGTTTCACTCATTTGTCAAAGGAGCAACTTAGTATTACCTCTTCTCTTTCTCTTCCGTTTTCCCTCCGGTGCCATTCTAGATCTCAGGACGAGATCCTCCCGTAGTGGTGGAGTGTTGTAATGCCCCGAGACCGATGTGCCAGGTGTCCTCAACTTATTTGCTGTTGTTGGCTTGTCATTTGCTTGCGTGTTGCATCTTATCATGTCATCATGTGCATTGCATCATCATGTTTTCAAAACTTGCATCTGTCCCGGCCTCCTCGTTCTCTCCGTTGTCCGTTCTGAGCCCAGACACACTTGCACGCGTCCACGGCATGTCCGAAATAGTATTTTATAAGTGGCGGGAAAATGTTCTCGGAATGGGATGAGATTTGATGTGTGGTCTTATTATAGTGTAGACAGACCGCCTGTCAAGTTTCATCGCATTCGGAGATCGCTTGATGCCCCAACCGTTAAACTATAGCGGCATTATAGCCGGTCAAAACGTCGGACGTTTTCGGTCTCCGGAAACAGCCGCCGGGTCTCTCTCTTCTCTTCTCTCATCTCGAGCCTTTCTGCACAGTCCGTTGTCAACCGCCAGACCCCGAAACCCTCTCTGCATAGTGCATCGACCCCTCGCGTGTATCCGAAACTTACCCGAACCCGACCCGGACAGTTGTCACCGTTGGGTCCGGATCATCCCCAAATGTCTACAAAACGTCACCGTTTTCTTATTTGGACTCCCTAGCCAATTTTTCTCGACCGCCCGATTTAAATCGGAGGGTCTGATCTAGCCTCTTTTGGACCTTCTTACTATATATAAGCCCACCACCTACCAAATCAACCCAACCCTAATTTCTAGGAGGTATGTCCCATCGCAGCACCGCCTCTCCACCAAATCCTCATCGGGATCTTCCCTGCCCGATCCACCCAACCAGCTCGCAGCCACCCACAAATCCATCCTGTCACCGGGATGCTCGTCGGCGCAAGCTCCTCCCGTGCCCTTCCTGAGCCGAGCTCCATCTTCCACGCCCTCGTCCGCGAGCACCTGAGGGCCTGCCTCCTCGTTGCCTCGCCCCTCCCCGAGACCCACCTCCGTCCCGAGCACCCGCAGATGCTCCCGAGCTGACCGGTCTCCGTCTTCCCGTTCGTGCGAGACGACGAGATGCCCAGGTCACGCCGTCGTTCCCGCACCGCCCTCTTTTCCTTCCTTCTCCCCTGTTTTCTTTTCCCTCGCTCATTGTTCTGTTTTTCTCTCTCCGATCAGGAGGAAGCCGCAGCTCCATTGGTGCCTCTGCCTTTGACCAACGCCGTCGCGCCCCGAGCCCTCGTCGGCGAGCTACCGTACCAGCAGCAGGTCCGGGCTGCCCCATGCCTCCTCTTCCTTCCGTCTCCCCGTCTCCCTTTTCTTCTCCCAAGTCTCTTCCTCTTTCAAACTGCCGCGCCACCATTTTTTTCTTCAGGTACTAGCTCCGCCGTCCGCGACCTCTTCTCCGGCAAGATCTGTCCCGCCGGACCCGTTCTTTTCCTGGCCTCCTCGCTGCCGAACCATAGGTTCTCCTCAGGCCGTCGCTCCCCTGCCATCTCCCTGCAGCCCCTTTTCTTTCCTTGTTTACCCTCTGAATTTCTCTGTCTTTTTCCTTTAGACAACAGCAGCTTACATGGCCTTGTAGCTCGCTGCCGGCCTCCACAAGCCAAGCGCCACCGGATCTGGAGGATCCGGGCCTCCCTCGCTTTCCCGTGTCCATCCCCTGCCTCTCCGCTTGGGCGGAGTCCCGCGCGAGCCAGCGTTGCGAGCTCCAGCGCCGCTGCTCCTCTGTTTTCTGTTGAACAGAGGGCGACGCGCCCGTAGCCTCCCCGCCTCCCGCATCTGGGCCCAGCCAGCGCCTAGCCAGCCTGCCCGGCCTCTTCACCAACGGGCCACGCCCATGGTGAGCAGCGCCCTCCTGTTCCTCGCTGTGTGCTATTCTGCTATACTGCGCCCTTCAGTTTCGGCCCATAACCTGTTTTTTCTGTTCTGCCAATTTCCTATGTATTCTGGAGACTGCAGTTTTATAGAAAAACCCTCCATCTTCATGCATATTCTAACTCACAAACCGTACATCTATTTAAAATAAGTTATATATGAAACTTGCTTAGTTTTTCATCTAGTTTAATAATTTGTCATTTTCATCCATGGTTAAAATGATTAAATTGTTGTTTGTGTAGATTTACTCTTATGCCATGCTAAAACGGTTTAATTCATAACTATTTAACCGTAACTCGGTTCGTAACAAACTTTATATGTAAATGGGGTGGAAAAATGCTTAGTTTACCATGGTGCACTCATCTTTGCATGTTTAACAACTCTAAAATTGTGTTTAGGGAAGAACAGTACCAAACCTAATATATGAATATGGGGATTTACCGGAATTGTTGTTCGTTGCTTCCGGAATCATTTAAACTTGCCTAGATAGATAGTTTCATTATGCTTCACCTCTTTCCATGCTAACAACATTTAATATTGTTGAGTACCTAAATGAGAGAGAACTAAATAAGCCATGTGGTGTTTTCTTCAATATGCAACTCCGTTGCATATTGTGCTCCACTTAAATTTGTAGGTTTGTTTGTGCACTTTGCCATGCCATGCTTCATTAAACCGGAAATGCATCATGCTTGATTGTGCATCATGCCATGTCTATGTGGTGGTTGTTTACTATGTTGTGTGCTTCTTTCCGGTGTTGCTTCTTCGGGTTGGTTCCGGTAACGTCGCGTTTGTGAGGAACCGTTCGGCTACGTCCGTTTGTCTTCTTCATGGACTCGTTCTTCTTCCTTGCGGGATCTCAGGCAAGATGACCATACCCTCGAAATCACTTCTATCTTTGCTTGCTAGATGCTCGCTCTTTTGCTATGCCTATGCTGCGATACCTACCACTTGCTTATCATGCCTCCCATATTGTTGAACCAAGCCTCTAACCCACCTTGTCCTAGCAAACCGTTGATTGGCTATGTTACCGCTTTGCTCAGCCCCTCTTATAGCGTTGTTACTTGCAGGTTAAGATTGAAGTTTGTTCCTTGTTGGAACATGGAGATGTAGTTCCTTGTTGGAACATGTTTACTTGTTGGGATATCACAATATCTCTTGTTTAATTAATGCATCTATATACTTGGTAAAGGGTGGAAGGCTCGGCCTTATGCCTGGTGTTTTGTTCCACTCTTGCCGCCCTAGTTTCCGTCATATCGGTGTTATGTTCCCGGATTTTGCATTCCTTACGCGGTTGGGCTATAATGGGAACCCCTTGACAGTTCGCCTTGAATAAAACTCCTCCAGCAATGCCCAACCTTGGTTTTACCATTTGCCTCACCACCACCTACTTTTCCCTTGGGAGTCGCTCTCTCGAGGATCATCTTTATTTTAACCTACCCGGGCCAGTGCTCCTCTGAGTGTTCGTCCAAACTGAGCTGCCTGCGGGGCCACCTCGGGGGAACTTGAGGTTTGGTTTTACTCGTAGCTAGTCTCATCTGAGTGTGCCCTGAGAACGAGATATGTGCAGCTCCTATCGGGATTTGTCGGCACATTCGGGCGGTGTTGCTGGACTTGTTTTACCATTGTCGAAATGTCTTGTAACCGGGATTCCGAGTCTGATCGGGTCTTCCCGCCAGAAGGAATATCCTTCCTTGACCGTGAGAGCTTGTGATGGGCTAAGTTGGGACACCCCTGCAGGGATTTGAACTTTCGAAAGTCGTGCCCGCGGTTATGGGCAGATGGGAATTTGTTAACATCCGGTTGTAGAAAACCTGAAGTTGACCTTAATTAAAATACATCAACCGCGTGTGTAACCATGATGGTCTCTTCTCGGCGGAGTACGGGAAGTGAACATGGTGTTGGAGTTATGCTTGACGTAGGTTGATTTAGGATCACTTCTTGATCATACTTTTATCGACCGTGCTTTGCCTTCTCTTCTCGCTCTCATTTGCGTATGTTAGCCACCATATATGCTAGTCGCTTGCTGCAGCTCCACCTCATACCTTTTACCTTACCCATAAGCTTAAATAGTCTTGATCGCGAGGGTGCGAGATTGCTGAGTCCCTGTGACTCACAGATACTTCCAAAACCAGTTTGCAGGTGCCGATGAGACCGTGCAGATGACGCAACCAAGCTCAGGAGGAGCTCGATGAAGATCTTGTCCTTTGTGTTGTTTCGTTCTAGTCGATCAGTAGTGGAGCCCAGTTGGGGTCGATCAGGGACCTTGTCGCATTTGGGGTTCTTCTTTTATTTTGGTTCCATAGTCGGACCTTGATTGTATTTGGTTGATGTAATGCTTTATTCTTGTAATTGTGTGAAGTGGCGATTGTAAGCCAACTATGTATCTCTTTTCTCTTATGTATTACATGGCTTATGTGAAGATTACCTCACTTGCGACATTGCTTTCAATGCGGTTATGCCTCTAAGTCGTGCTTAGACACGTGGGAGATATAGCCGCATCGAGGGCGTTACAGATAGACTGTCCAAGGTGAATGAAGGAGTCTCAACATAGCGTGACTCTCGAGTTGATGTTCTGCGCAATCTCTTCAACCTCTTCAAAAGACTCGACAATGAAAATGTTCCACAAACCTTCGATCGCCTCACTGACATCTCAAATGAGCTTCAAGCACTTGGTGCCACTGACATCACCGACCATGAGGTGGTGAAGAAATTGCTGAGACCGCTTGATTCCTTATTTGACACTCTGGCATTGATGATACAAGAACGTGCTGATTACAAGTCACTTGATCCCGCTAATATTCTCGAGAGGCTAAATACTCATGAGTTCCAACTTGCTGAAAAAAGAGATCTCTATGGTTCGAGCTATGGCAGAGCACGTGCACTGAAGGCCAAGGCAGTATCTGAGTCTGAAGATGAAGACCCTGGTAGCAACCTTGGTGATCCTGAAGAACTAAGCCATGATCTAACTCTGCTCATGAAGAAGTTCCAAAAGTTCTCAAGACGTGGTCACCTTGGAAGACCCTCAAGGAGCAATGATTCCTCATCCAGTGACTACAAGAGGAGGCTCTATCACAAATGCAAGAAACCTGGGACATTACATTCAAGATTGTCCTTAGTGGGAAAAGGAATCAAAGAATAAGAAATACAAGTATTACAGTTCTGATGATGCGCAGAAAAAGAAGAAATCCGCAAAATCTTCATCATCAAAATCCTCAAAGTCTTCATATCACAAGAAGAGCAGCTCCAAGAAGGCTAGGGCATTCATTGGCAAGGAAATGGACTCTGAGGCTGAATCTGAAGAAAATGAGGAAGAGGAGACATCTGAGGAGTCCGAATTCGGAGTGGCGAGCCTATCTCTCGCTACTGCATTCGTCAGCAAGTCTATCTTCAACACTGAAGAAAATGACCTCACCAACAAGGCTGATGAAGGCGATGATGACTACGTTCCCACCTATTGCTTCATGGCAAAAGGTGCCAAGGTACTCAAATATACCTCCTCTGAATCAAGTGAGAATGAATCTAATGAAAACCTTAAGCCTAGCTATTCTAAACTTGCTAAGATTGCTGTAAAACAACAAAGGGCTTTTGAAAAGGTTCAAAACATGCTAGACCAAAGTGATGATATGTTGGGTGAAGAAATGGATCGCACTAAAGCCTTGACTGAAAACCTTCAGAGACTTCAGACTAGGTTTGACAATCTTCAAGGTCATCATAATACTCTCTTATCTGATCATGAGAAGCTCTCTTATGAATTTCTTCAAAGAAACCAAGACCTTGAGAAGCTAAGAGTGAGTTATGAAGATCTTCAGAAGGAGCGCGATTCATTACTTGCTCAACAAATCAGCGCTTCTCAGGAAGAATTTGTTGTCGGCGTTCTGGGAACGGGGGTCCCCAGACTTGCCTGCCTGCGGCCTGCGGCATGGCTCAAGTGGGGGCTAAATGTGACCCATCATCATCAGTTCAAGCTCAAGACCCTCGCGAGAGGCCAAGCCTCACGGGGCGGATGACCGGAAGCTTCCTCAGAGGCAGCCTCATCAGGCAGGCTCGCGAGGAGGCTGAGAGATCAAGGCGGGGGTACCTCGCGAGGAGCCCGTGACGCAAGCCATGACGATCGAGACCAGGCGGGCGCCAGGCGGGCGCCGGCCTGCGCAGTGTCCTTGTTTCCCCTTTGGTGCAAAGGGGGCAAGCACAGGCCAAGGCATCGGGCAAAGGTTACCATTCTGGTGCAACGAGACCAAAACCAGCAGAGCGGTAGGACGGAGGTCACCGTGGAGCCCAATACAGCGTCATCACCAGTGCTTTTGGCAGCCGAAGACCACCTTTTGTCAGGATAACTTGTACTAGATGTTCCCCTTCAAAATGGCCAATTGTTGGCGCCCTTCCCGCTCATTATTTGGGGAGAGGCCCAGGGCCTCTATAAATAGAGCTAGCCACCACATAGTAGGGAGGGGATCCAAAGAACGATCTAAGAGGAGACAACAATCTAGACAGCTAGAGATCTGATAGAACCCTAGCAGAGAGAGAGAAAGGCGACTGAACTCACCCTAGCAGTTCATCACACCAGCTCAAGAAAACCTCTCGCGAGGCTGTTCTTCCCTTGTACTGTTCATCATCAGCCCCTGAGGCAATCCACCACACCACACACTTGAGTAGGGTATTACACCACAATGGTGGCCCGAACCAGTATAAACCTCGTGTCCCTTGTGTTGTTTGTTGTTTCCAACTTAGATCACGCGAGGAGATTGGACGTAGATCGGTAGGGGAGAGATCTCCGCATGCACCCAAGTGTTCGAACCTCAACGGTCTGCCGGAACCCCAAATCCGACATTTGGCGTGCCAGGTAGGGGTGCGCCGAAATCTTTCATCCGCTGTTCGCGTGTGATCTTCCATCGTGTCCATGGCTGACGCTCGTCGGGCTCGCGCCAAGCGCCGGGCTGCTCTCGCCACCCTCGTCACCCAGACGGCGCCCGTTGGCGGACACCCTCGTCGTTCCCCGTCGCCTGCCACCAACGCCGCCATCGGCCCGGCGGGGAACGAGCAGCAGGCCTCGTGCCAGCATCCTTCGGTACGGCGGGAGGGCCGCACCGCCACACCGGCGCTAACTCCAGCCGCTCCGTCATCCCACGCCCGTCGCGCCCCCACGGATGCGCACGCCACGCTGCTCCTGGCAAGAGAGCTCTTGCACTACCGCCCCGTCGACGACCTCTACGAGGACTGGCTCGCCCGCATCACCGAGCTCGTCAGTGCCGCAGGGGGCTCCCCCTTGCCGTCCTTCTCGCTGCCTCGCCCTGCATTCCGCGCAGGAGGCGATGATCTGGACGTGCCTCCACCACCTCCTCCCCAAGAAGGTGCCCTGGCTCCAAGGCGCGCAGACCCAGGGCAAGACCCTCCGATTCCGGCACCTGCGGAGCAGGAAAGGAGCTGCCAAGAGATCCCTTGTCCCCAAGAAGGTGCTCGCGCGCTCCCAGCACCGGCGTGCCAAGATCGCGTCCCTGCACCTCCACGCCAAGACCCCGCGCTGCTCCAAGCGGCGGCGCGCGGTAATCCCTAGGAGCAACCCCAGTACTAGCAAAATGCACTGGTGGCCACAGTAGGCTGCCGTGCTCTCACCCCCGAGCTACGCGGCGTCGCATGGCCAGGCAAGTTCAAGCCTGACCTGCCCCCTCGCTACTATGGCACAGCGGACCCCGCGGAGTTCCTGCAGCTCTACGAGCTATGCATCGAAGCCGCCAACGGAGACGAAAGGGTCATGGTGAACTAGTTCCCCATGGCGCTCAAGGACGGGGCCTGCACCTGGCTCCTAAACCTGGCTCCTGGCACAATCTCCTCCTGGGACGAGATGCGCACTCGCTTCATTGCCAATTTCCAGGGCACTCGCGACCGGCCCCCGGCCGTGAGCGATCTGCGCCGCATCAAGCAGCAGCAAGGGGAAACCCTGCAGAAATACATCCAGCGCTTCAACAACGCTCGCCTCAAGATCCCCAAGGTAATTGAAGAAGCCATCATCTCGACCTTCTCCGATGGCGTACGCGACATCAAGATGAAGGAGGAGCTAGCAATCCATGAAGACCTGTGCACATCCCTGGAGTTGTTCAACTTGGCGACCAAGTGCGCCTGGGCTGAGGAAGGGCGCCTTTCCCTCCTCGAACTCCTGGCTACTGACCCAGAAGAGAAGAAGCCCAAGGCCAAGGACGTGAAGCGCAAGGGTGCTACCGTGCTTGCAGCGGAACCAGACACCAAGCGAGGCAGGGATCAGCCTGAGTCATCCAAGGGTAGCCGGTACTGCATGTACCACGACCTCCACACCCACAACACCAACGAATGTCAAGAGCTCAGGGCTGTGAGAGATGGACGTGTCGGTCGAAGCCCCGAGCGCAGCGACAGTGGCTATGGCCGAGGAGGAGGAAGAGGTGGCAGACGATGGGAAGACTGTGGCCCTCGCCAAGGTTGGCGTGACCGACCTCGCGAGGATCACTGGCAGGACCAGCCTCGCGAGGGAGGCTGGAGAGATCAGCCTCGTGAGGATCACCCGCACGGCAATGCAGGCCTTCCTCCTCTGCCGCCACCGCCAAGGAGGAACGAATACCAACATCAAGACGAGGGAGCCGGGGCCTTCCAGGAGCCGCGCGCGATCGCTTGCATCTTCGGTGGAGCGTAGGCCCCAGCCTCACAGCGCATCTTCAAGCAGTTTGCTCGTGAGGTGAATGCAGTCCTCCCCAAGCTTGAGGCCACGTGCCCTCTCAGGTGGTCTGCGTGCGCCATCACGTTCAGCTTAGTGGATCATCTCAAGTGCGCGGCAACCACCGGAGTCCTCCCGATGCTTTGCTCCCCGGTCATTAGCAACGTGCAGGTCACCAGGACCCTCATTGATGGCGGAGCAGGACTCAACGTCCTGTCCGTCGAGACGTTTGACAATCTCCAAGTGCCGTACGATCAGCTTCAGCCAACCAAGCCCTTCTCAGGAGTCACTGATGGTTCCACTATTCTAATAGGGCAGGTTCGCCTTCCAGTCAACTTCGGGCAGCGCAACAACTACCGCACCAAGCTCATCGACTTCGACGTCGCCCACATCCGTCTGCCATACAACGCCATCCTCGGGTACCCAGCCCTGGCCAAGTTCATGGCAGTGACTCACCATGGATACAATGTCCTCAAGATGCTAGGCAGCGGTGGAGTCATCACCGTACCCTGTGAAGAAATGGACACAGTGTGTTCACTTGAGCGCGCGTTCCAAGCCGCAGCAATTGAAGACCCGGACCGCGGGAATGGAAGACTTCCCGAGGCGACCCTTAAGAAGAAGAAGGTTTCGCCTAGCCCAAGCCATAAGGAGGCGGGCGCCTCCGGAGGTGTTGCATCAGGATCTGCGCCCAATCAGGGAGCGCCACCCTCTCTCGCATAGGAAGGCGCGCCCGGCGCCCTCCTAAGGCAGGGCTCGAGGGCTCTTTCTTGGAGAGCCACCGACTTTGCCAAGGTCGCGAGGGAAGCGCTCAGGCACCACTTGGAGGGGTGCTTTCAAGCACGTTTCCCTCAGGAAGGTACAAGGCAATGACGACCAAACCCTCAGGTGTTCATCGCGAGAAACTCCCAGGAGCTACAGGAGCCGAGAGTCATGCACGGCAGCCGCCGCTTGCCCGCCGCAGCCCCACATCCAGGCGAGGATGGTGGGCTGCGCGTCTGCACTGACGTGCGAGGGCTCAACCGAGACGCGTCTCAGGAGTGCCTCTGGCCTTCGCGCATGGGGCATTGCGAGGGTCCACCTCACAGCTACGTTCGCATGCCTTTCGGCCTGCCGAACGCGGTTGCCACTCATCAGCGCCTGCTGAGGAGCATTCTGGAGGCTCAGGAGGTCAGGCATTGCACGGTCCTGGCGGAGATGGAGATGGCCCTCGGAGAACCGCCTGTGCCCCCGGAGCCTCCCGATGCTCCTGGCCCTGGGGGCTCATGAGGGTCGACGTCTTCATCACGCATGGCCCACTTCTTCAGCATCACTCCATGTTCAACGACACCAGGTGACATCTTTCTAAGTTTCGTTTTTAGCTGGAAGCGCCCACAGGGCTGCATCATTCCCAGGTCGCGTGGGTCCGTCCCTGGGGCATGTATCCGTTTTGCTTATGCTCTTCACTTACCTTGTTGGGGGCGCCCCTCGGGCTGCATCATCCCCGAGCTGCTCGGGCCCGACCCAGCGGCGTTTGCTTTTCCTGCATCTACTTAAAATGAATTTGCTCTTTCACGCTTAATTGTCACCTGCTGCTTATCGCGGACTTCTCCGCTTTCATGCAAAGCGCTTGCATGTTAAAAGGGGGGTACCTGAGCGTCGCGACTCATGAGCTCCTACTGGCTCTCCAGCCGTCACCCCCTAGCATTGACCCACGGCATCGTGACCTATGATACCAGCGGCAGCTGAGCTCGCTCGAGGGCCGGGACTTGAGGACGTAGAGCATTTGCATTCTAACCACCCTGCAGGAACACACCATTGATAAAGGCCCAGAGCCAGGTGCAACCCGCCTCGAGGTAGGGCCTCGTGAGTCCCGCACTGGCTCACCAGTGCCCAGATACACCTCTCCTAGCCCTACCGTGTCGGACACGTGTCAGGGTGGGGCTGTACACGCCCCGGGGGCTCTTCCCGGAGGGGAGCCCCCTCCCACGTACCAGTGGAAGGACCATGCTCCGCGCTAGCTGACGACACTGCCGAGGAGTGGCTATGCCCATACACATACGGAAGCGCTATGCTCCGCGCTGGTGATAAACAACTGAGGGCGGCCTACAGCCGTACCAATCTCAGGGAGCCCAGAGCTCAGTGTCCGGCACCATCGCAACGCCTCCCCTCGGGAGCGCCGCACGAGGGGGCTGGACACGGGGGCTATGCCCGGGCCTCGCCCGAGCGCACGCCACCCATCCAGGTCCCTCGGACCTGTTCATCACGCGCCCCTCCCCGGGCGGAGCCAAGGTATGGAAACCCGTTTGAACGTCAAGTGGGACTCCTGAGCATCGCGACTCAGGAGCCTAACTTGCCCCGTAGCCCCTCACTCCTTAGTCCCATCCTGGTTTTTGGTCGGGGCTAACGTTGGGTGAGGTATGTGCGGGACCGGTCCCTGCCGACACAGAATGATCAATCCACTCCTCGTTCCCCCCTTTCCTACTTGTTGCTTGCGCGTCAAGGGGGACTCCTGAGCATCACGACTCAGGAGCCTAACTTGCCACGTAGCCCCTTGCTCCTTGTCCCGTCCTGGTTTCCGGTCAGGGCTAACGCTGGGTGAGGTATGTGCGGGGCCGGGCCCTGCCGACGTAGAGTGTGAACAAGTAGGGGAGAAAAATGCAAATTCCAGGAAATTCAAAGCAAATATTACAAACCATAGATTGTTTCACAACGCCAAACACAAGTGTAAATGCCTCCGCGAGGCATGGTGCATGTTGCAGGAATAAAAACAGGACAGAAGCCGTGAAGGGATCACTCTCCAGTGGCGCTGATGCCTTTGGTGGAGTCGCACTGGGTGACCCCGCCTCCTGGGGCCGCGGAGCTGGCGGCACCGCGCCCGGGTAAGACGCTGAAGGCGCGGAACCTCCCCAGCAAAGCTTTGGCTCGGCCTTTCACAGCCTCAGTGGCAGCAGCGGCAAGGTCGCCGCTCACGGGTTCCAGCAGGCTATCGAAGTCGACATCGGGGTCGCGCAGGTAGACATGGCTGAGGACATGCGTCAGCGCCGCAGAAGACAGGGCACGCGCCTCGGCCTCGGCCGTGGGGCCAAGGCCGTCGACGACATCTTCAAGCGCATGAACCAGGAAGGGAAGCAGCTTGGCGGGGCCGTCCTCCGCACCGGCCAGTGGCTCCTCCAAGCCGCTCTCGTAAAGCACCTTCAGCATGGCACCAGCCCTCTTCTCCATCTTCGCGAAGGCCACCCGATCCTCCGCCAGGACCTTCGCCTTGGCGTCCAACTCGGTCCTCTCCGCCTTCAGCGACCGCTCCAGCGTCTCCAACCGGCCGTGGCGGTCATCAAGCTTTACGCCCCGGTCCTTGACGGCAGCCTCCCAAGCCTTCATCTCCTTCTCTTTCTCCCGGCAGCCGTGGACCTCCTTGGCAAGCTCGTCACGCAGGCCTCGCAGCTCGGTCTCCAGCGGCTCACAGCGAGCCTTGGCAGCCTCAGCGTCGCCCAGGGCAGCGTCGCGAGTGGCCTTGGCTTGGTTGGCGGCCTGCTTCTCCCCATCGGTGGCCGCCACGGCCTGGCTCAGCGCTGCTCGGACAGAGGTAGCAGAACGGGCCCAGCCTGAAGCTAGCTCCAGGCGCCCGACCACTAGGCGAGGGTCCACACTCAGAAGAACCTCCCGCAGCTGGCTCAGTTCGCTGGCGACCTGGTGGAGGACGGCGGCATAGGAAATAGAAGAAGCGGGAACCAGCGGAGAGGGCGAAGTGGACGACAGCGTGATCACGGCTTGGTAGGAAGGAACCCCCTGGGCCTTGGCTGCCCCTGTTTCAGCATCGAGCGCAGTCGACTCTAGGTCAGCAGGGCCACAGGGGCTGACTCCTCGCCAAGGCGTCCTGGTCTGTCTCAATGCTTTGTGATCTTGATATGGTTGTTGTCTTTGGCAAGTACCGTTGTGTTGTGGTTATGGAAGCTGAAAATTCCAAAGTCTTCGAAGGCTTTAGGAGAGGAGACCTGTATATTGTTGATTTATCTACAGGACCACAACCAGCCGTGTGCCTACTTGCAAAAGCTTTAGAAGGCTGGCTCTAGCATCGACGACTTGGTCATGCAAGCATGAGGAATCTGCACATGCTTGTGAAGAAGAAGCATGTCATCGGCATCGAGAATGTCAAATTCCTCAAGGATCACCTATGCGAAGCCTGTGAAGCTGGGAAGATGAAAAAGGCCAAGCATCCAGCAAAGACTGTCATGACCACTACTCGTCCATTTGAATTGCTTCACATGGATCTCTCCGGTCCTAACCATTATTCTGCTGTTTCAAATTATGCATCTCAATACGGCTTTGTTATTGTTGATGATTACTCTCGATACACATGGGTACACATTGTTACTTACAAACATGAAGTGCATGAAGTCTTCAAACGATTTTCCTCGAGGGCTTCAACAAACTTTGGTGTGAAGATCAAGCACATCAGAAGTGACAATGGAACTGAGTTCAAGAATTCTGGTCTAGATGACTACCTTGATGAACTTGGTATTACTCATGAGTTATCTGCTCCGTATACTCCTCAGCAGAATGGCGTCGTGGAGCGCAAGAACAGGACTCTTGTTGAGATGGCTCGCACTATGCTTGATGAATACAAAATGCCTCATCGGTTCTAGATTGAGGCAATTGATACTACGTGCCACATCATCAACAGAGTATATCTTCACAAATTCTTCACGAAGACTGCCTATGAACTCCTCATTGATAAGAAACCCAATGTAAGTTATTTCAAAGTCTTCGGTGCTAAATGTTGGATTAGAGATCCTCATCACAACTCAAAATTTGCAGCGAAAGCACATGAAGGTTTTATGCTTGGTTACGGAAAGGACTCGCACACCTACAGAGTCTTCAACAACGTTCTTCACAAGGTTGTTGAAACTGTAGATGTGCGGTTCGATGAAACTAATGGCTCACAAAGAGAGCACCTACCTACTGTGATAGATGAACCAGCACCTGAGGAAACTATCGAGTTCAAGGCTACTAAGGATGTCATTCCTACTGAAGAATCTGCTGAAGAATTCATTCCAGAATAAGAAGAACATCGAGCTAATGCACCTGAAGAAAATACTGAAGAAAATGGTGCTGAAGAGAATGATGATCAAATTCCTCAACGACAACCATCTCATCCTTGCATTGCAAAAGAAGTGCAAGTTGAAAAGATCATCAATGACATCAAAGCGCCAGGTCCTCTCACACGCTCAAAAGCTTCACATTTATCTAACTTTTGTGGACACTATGCCTTTGTCTCTATCACATAGCCCACTAAGGTAGATGAAGCATTTCTGGAGCCTGAGTGGATTCAGGCCATGCAAGAAGAACTACATCAGTTCAAGCTCAGCAATGTCTGGGAACTGGTCAAACGTCCAGATCCTCGCAAGCACAATATCATTGGCACAAAGTGGATCTACCGCAACAAGCAAGATGAAAATGGCCTTGTGGTGAGGAATAAGGCACGACTCGTAGCTCTAGGCTACACACAGGTTGAAGGAATTGACTTCGATGAAACTTTTGCACATGTTGCTAGACTTGAGGCTATTCGCATATTACTTGCTTATGCTAACCATCATGACATCACTTTATATCAAATGGATGTGAAAAGTGCATTCCTCAATGGTAAGCTTGAGGAAGAAGTATATGTTGCTAAACCCCCAGGTTTTGAAGATCCAAAGAATCCTGACAAAGTCTTCAGACTCAACAAGGCCCTCTATGGCCTCAAGCAGGCCCCACGGGCGTGGTATGACACCTTGAAGGAATTCTTCATGAATAAAGGCTTCAAACCCGGTTCACTCGACCCTACTCTTTTCACTAAATCTTATGATGGTGAATTGTTTGTGTGCCAAGTATATGTTGATGATATTATCTTTGGCTGTACTGACCAACGTTATAGTGATGAATTTGCCTATATGATGAGTGAAGAATATCAAATTTCTATGATGGGAGAGTTGAAATTCTTCTTAGGTCTTCAAATTCGTCAACAACGCAATGGCATATTCATATCTCAGGAGAAATACCTCAAGGATGTACTGAGGAAATTCGGCATGCAAGATTGCAAAGGTGTCAAAATTCCTATGCCCACAAATGGCCATCTGTGCACTGATGAAAATGGTATTGACTTCGATCATAAGGTATACCGCTCCATGATTGGCTCTTTATTGTACTTATGTGCATCTAGGCCAGATATAATGCTTAGTGTTTGCATGTGTGCCCGATTTCAAGCTACACCGAAGGAATCACACCATAAGGTTGTGAAGCATATTCTTCGATATCTAACTCACACACCAACACTTGGATTATGGTACCCCAAGGGCTCAGTTTTTGATCTCATTGGATATTCTGACACTAACTATGCTGGTGATCGTGTGGACCACAAGTCAACATCTGGTACATGCCATTTCCTCGGACGATCTTTGGTCTGTTGGTCCTCCAAGAAACAGAACTGCGTATCACTATCTACTGCTGAAGCTGAGTACATTGCCGCTGGTTCTTGCTGTGCTCAATTGCTGTGGGTGAAGCAAACTCTCAAGGACAATGGCGTCAATATGAAGAATGTGCCTCTCTTCTGTGACAATGAGAGTGCCATCAAGATTGCTCACAACCCAGTTCAACACTCGAAGACTAAGCACATTCAGATTCGTCATCATTTTCTTCGTGATCATGTGTTGAAGGGCGACATTTCTATTGAGCATGTGAAGACTGAAGAAGAGCTAGCTGATATCTTCACAAAGCCCTTGGATGAGAAGAGATTTAGCATGTAACGACCAAACCTCGAAGGATTTGAGTCTCTGTGCTTACCGTGCTAGTCCCTGGATCGAACTTGCTAGCCGACACAGTATAGATGAATACCAGAATAGCAAGTGCATCATTTATTACAGCGTATGATCCAGAATATATAAAATAAAACAATCCGCATAGCACTTGGCTAGCTTTATTCAATCAAACAACAGAAAGTACAAAAAATAACGATGAGTCCCATCATAGCCCACTGGCGACGCTGAGTGTAGACTCGCGACCCTAACGGTACCTTACTCTTCGTCAGAATACCCTGCACCATGAGACGTTGCAGCCATATAGGTCAATACTTGGAATGTATTGGCAAGTTACACAGGAATAATAATAAAGCAGACCTAGATGTATATGCATAGTACAACAAAGGAAGGCTTGGGGGTTTATTTTGCAGAAAGCTGATTTTATCCTAATAACTACCTAATAGTCAAATTTTTATTTAGTTCTTTTATTACTACAATTAAATGCACAAGGTTGAGTTGGCAAAATCAACTCCAACCTACCCTTTATTAAGTTTCCCAACAAATTTATTAAGTGTCACATCTGTCAAGATCATCCAACAACTGTAATGGCATAGTCGCTCAAATTTACCCATAACCGGGGGCACGACTAATCATAATTAGTTTTAATACTCTGCAGAGTTTAGTACGCTTTACCCGCTGGACCCAATCCGAAGATTGAGACAAAGTCTTTCAGAAGAGGATCCCTTAACCACCTGACGGCCACATCCCACCTACATATGCTACATCTGTCGACACAGTCTGGGCAAGGGTTCCAACAACTGATCAACTAAGCCAGAGCCCATATAGCCAGTGGCCGCACATGGAAGCTACTAGTCACTAAGTCTATCTGATCTTTTTGAACCTGGGCGGCATTCCACTTAGGGTGCACTCTCATGAGCGCATGGCCTTAGAAAAGGTGCAAGACCCCATGATGCCTTCCCTAAACACCAAGCAATACCACTTCCGCCCAGAGGTGAGTTCAATCCTGAGTTACTACTCAATTTGTTAAATATATATAATCTTCACATAAACTCAATGAATACATGAACCACCCCCGTCTACAAAGCATAGCAACCTACAACTACCACGATTTGCAAAGACGGGAAGATAGCTCATCAGCATAGCAAAAATAATATAGTATTCCTATACATGCATATATTCATAGTGTGATATAACTACATGCATAGAAAACAATAGGTAAAGGATGATCGACATGTAACTTGCCTTGGTTCTGGTTCAGAAAGTCACACTCCTGACAATAGCTCGCGTCGCACTCCGGACAATCTACACGTTTCACACAATTCAACAATCAATCACCGGAACCCGAAAAGAACCAAAACAAAACCAACAGCAAGAAAATCATTGTTAGAACTCAACAACAGAAGCTTAACAGCACCTAAAATGCACTACGGTCACCATGCAAAAGGAATCACTCGATTCCGATAAACGGTTTGAGAGTTATGGCCTCCGGAAGGTTTAATTCAAATTCAAACGAATTCAAATTTCGATAGAGCAAACATGTGCAAATTTGGTACTGTCACGAAGGGCTGATATTTGTGAGTGCACAGGAAAAAGAATTACCTAAATTGGCTATACTGAATAGAAGTTATAGCTAATTGAAGTTAGAGGAAGAATCTGAAAAAATAAAATAAAACAGCAACAGAAAACTCCTGAGCGCTGTAGCGAACTCCTGTGCGTGTCCTTTAGAAAGGTGCCAAGTTGCGGCGTCCGATTGGCTGGGCGCGTGTGCTCACCCAAAATAGAGGAAAATGACGGCGGAGGTCGGGCATCGGCGGCGGCGCTCCTCCGGCGACTCTCCGACGATGGGGAAGTGATGGACGGGTGCGGCGCTGAGTGGCGGAGGCGTCGGTGAGGTTAAAGGGCGACTGGGCGTCCTCGAACCGCGGTGGCGAAGACGTGAAATCTGGTGAGCTTCGGTGAAGTCGTCCGGCTTGTTCCTCTCCCTCTGCTACGTTTTCGGCAACAAAAAGACGTCAGGCGAGGGTGGCTTCGAGCGGGGAATTGAGTGGAGCAGGCGGCGCGGGTCTGAGAGTTCTTACGGCGGTGAAATCGCCCGGCGAATGGCAGCGGTCGGCGATGCTTCTCGCGAGATGCGTTTCGCCCTAACCAGAGCGTGCAGCGACGGAGAAGATCGAGGAGGGGGTCGCGAGGTTGCCCTGGGTCTTCTTCTTGCACACGGCGGCTCGGGAGCGCTCGAGGTGGACCAGGGGCGCGGGTCGATCCATGCTCGGCTCGGCATGTGCGCGCGTTGTGCGTGCGTCCGACCGGAGGAAGGAGATAGGTGCAGGGCCCGCTGGTCATAGAGAGGGGCGGCGGGTCGGGTTACGAGCGCGGGTCGGGTGCAGCGGCTGGTGCATGTAGCGTACCGCTTCGGCAGTGGGTAGGTGGGCTGCGGCAGCGCTGGTGCTACTGGGCCGACTGGCTGGCTGGGCCGCTGGCTGGCCGGCTCGCTACCTTTCTCTTTTTTTTAAACACATCAGTAGAAAAAAATAATAATAAAATAACATACCAGTATAAAATCTAAATAAAAATACCTAGACAGACAGTAAAAATAGCTCTACAGCTATAAACTACAGGAACACTAGGTCCTCACCTAATGAAATTTTAGAAATTCATTTCGATGCAATAGGCCACTCAAACAGCAATAAAACAATCAAATAAAATATTTTTAAGATCACAAAAATTACCAGAACATATCAGATGAACTGGAAATAATATTCTGCACATTATGAACATTTTTAAAATAGGGGAGAAGTCATGTTATCTCCACTCCAAATAAATTGCCTTTTGTTGCATAATGATTTGAATATTCTGAAAAAGCAAATAATGCAACAAAAAGAATATGATATGCATATGAATGATCTATTAACATCCTAATTTAGGAAAATTGGGATGTTACATAGCAAGTTGCGGTGTGAGCTAAATATCCTAGAATCTTTGAATGTTCTTTGAAAAGGACACTCATCCTAACAATTATGCAAAATTGATGACTTAGATGTGCAACACATGAAGAAACGTTTTTTCTTCAATCAATGAAGAATAACACTCTAAGTGTGAAGAAATTAACGAAGAATTGATTTTCAGATCCCTACGATAATTGTATGCGGTGTCTGAAATCATCATTCTTATACGGTGGGTCACGCCACCACCAAAAGTTGAAATTCCTCAGTTGTTCATATTCTTCAACTTTGCATTGTCTTCACTGTTTCCGTCGTTTTTCTTCATTGGCTATATATATTTATGAGTTTAAGTCCTCTACAACATTCACTTATTGCTAATTCTTCAAGTTGGTTTTTCTGCTAAGTGAATGTGATCGGACCCTTTCGCCCTCTATGCTATACTCAACCCAATCTGTTCACAAATTCTTCATGTGCATTCTATTTGAAACTCGTTCAAAATCATCACTGTGTCCTTGTCAGCTGAAGAAATTGCGGACGAAACTTTAAAACCAATCTTATCTAAATTTTCGGCTTTGCCGCTCAAACCGTTCTGCATCCCATGATACACTTATCCTTTCACCCACAATCGCACACGATCTCCACCTCTCAGTACATGGGTGACACATGTCAAGCGAATGAGAAGGGTCAGGGGCACGTTCGCCTAATTTCTTCGGGCGAACAGTTTTTCACCGTGGCTATAAATACCCCTCTTCCCCTTCCTCACTTCTTTTACTCCGCTCGACCTCTCTCCAGCTTGAGCTTCTCAAACCCTAGCGTCGCCGCTACTTCATCGTTGCCGGTGAGGAAGAGCTTCACTGCCTCGACCTCGTCACCGCCGTACTCGCGCCGGCCGCGGAAATCTTCACTCCGCCGCCGTAGCCGTCTTCCTCCGCCGAGTTAGGGCGTGGAAGATCTACACAGACGAACTTCACCTCTTGACCTCACTGTTCATCGTGTTCTTCATCCAGGGTAATTAAAAGTTACTTTTACTGACCTCATTGATTCGAATAATTATCTACAAAATCTTCAAAGGTGTTTTTCTTCATATCTTCACACACTAAATCACCTCACATATCATTTGTTCTTGATTTGTTTATCTAAGCTATGTTTTTCTTCAAGATTCTTCAAATGTGTGGATTCTTGATCTACACATCTCTGGAACCTAAGACAAAGAACGCTTAGTGAAATTATTCAAGACTTACCTGGTCAAATTCCTCAAACTTGTTCTTTATAAAACCTTCTGAGAACGCATATGACCTCTCCAAATTCCTCGCAACTATACTCTGTTCATAGGTACTCATGTCAGCTGCTGAATCACTAGGTTCTCATCAACTTAACTCATTTGCAGCGTTCCTCGAAGAAAAGTTGCATACTTCTTCAAAAAATTCAATTGTTCAAATTCCTCTACTTAAGAAAATGGCTGACGGTAAGAAGCCACAGAAAGGAGGAAAGAGGGCTAAGGTCAACACAGCGTTTGAAATTCCTGATGACATATACAAGGATTACTGCACTCCTGATGAGGCCAAGTTTGGAAAAGAGGACAAAAATCAGCGCAAGGTGCGCATACAGACGATAGAAAGGAGATGGGCAAGAGAGTGGAGGGAGTACAGGTATGTTACTCCCAAGTACATGAAGAAATTCGCACTCAATCCTCCATGCCCAAGACCTCCATTGGCACCTGGCCAAATAGCTGATCCCACCAGCCTGAAGCGCGGTGAGGACTATCCTGATGAATGGGGCCAAGCGCCAAGCCAAGTTGGCTAAGCAAGACAGAGAAGCAGTGAGGAAATTCAATGAAGACTCTGCTGAGGCCTCTGCTGTCAAGCCGAAGAAGGCTATGTCAAAGAAGCCTGCGCGCAAGCCAAGTGCTTCACCAACAGTGCCCTCAAGGCCAAGTTCCTCAGCAATGCCCTCACGGCCAGAATCCTCAAAGCCCTCACGGCCAATTCCTCATGCTGCTCCTGCTCCTCAAAAGTCCTCAGCTCCTCTGCCAAAATCTTCGGCCACTCCGACAAAGTCCTCTGCACCTGTGCATCTCGCCATGTGACAAAGGACCACAGGCGTCTCAATTTCCTGAGGAGCTTCAGCTAGTTCCTCAGCTGCACCAAATTTTTTAATGGGACCCTCTCTACTAAAGACAAAGGCCACTGCTGGACGAGGTCCTTGCCCTAGTCCTCAGAAGAAGCAGGTCGTCTTCCAAGTGTCGTCTCAAGAAGACGAAGCTAATGATGATGAACTTCCTAAAATCATCAGAGATAGGCAAGTCAGGGCCGCTAGAGCCAAGGGAACAGATGTGCCACTGCTTTTGGATCCCTAGTTGATCCTCGAATACATTGATGTTTGGCACAAGAACCCCAACACTACCATGCCTGATTTCAAGCTGACTCCTGGCCAAAGTCACATGCTGACCCACTTCATTCAAAAAGAAAAATGGAAATTTGAGAAGGCCAAGCAGATCAAGAAAGCGCAGTACAAGAAGGAGCGCTATCTGAAGAAAAACGTTGTCTCTATGACAACTGAAGAACTTGTCGCTATTCAAACTAAGATCAAGAAACTCAATGATGAATTTGACACATACCACGCTGATTGGCTTGGACCCAAGGTTCGTTTTGTAAGACTTGATGATAACTTCACTTCCAATGTTGCTGCCCCCGACGCAACAGGAAATTCCTCAGGCTGAAGCATCTGCTCAGCCGACTGAAGAACATGCCAGCACCGCTGATGAAAATCAGGCTGCTGAAGAAAATGTGAGTTCCAGGGCTGATGACTGCATTCCAGCCGCTGAAGAAATTGCCAGGGCATCCGCTAGTGGTGCGCCTGAAGAAACTGAAGAAATCAGGGAAACTGCATCAGTTGTGCCTGAAGAAAATCAACCAGATTCCTCTGCTCCTCCTGCGCCAACACCAACTCTGATCCTTCCATATGCATCAGATGTGAAGAAGACCAAGGTTGCGGAGCGTGCAGCAGTGAAGAAAAGGAAAGCATCAGCTACTTTAGATTCTTCAACTCCGAAGAAGATGAAGCCTTTGACCAGTTCATTTGCTAATCCCATTGATGTTGTTCCGATCTCAACCATGCCATCAAAGGACCTTGTTCCTTTTGGTGAAGAATATGATATCCCTATTGGATTTGATGAAGAAAATCATTCTGCTACTTCGTCAGAGCAGATTGATGAAGAAATTGAAATGGATATGATCCCTTCAACACCTGTTATCTCCTCGCCTATGCCTTAGTTCACAGCTAAAGAGGCTGGCGTTGAAAATGGAAGATGAAGATATGGACATTGGCTGCTCCACACCTGTGATGAGTGATGAATTCTGGGAAAGTCAGCATCCAAACTCTCCAATGTTCACACCATTGCAGCAAATACCTCAGTCCCCTGCATAAACTGTTCAAATGGGCTCTGAAGAAACTCACCCCACTTCATCTATACGTGAGGAAATTCCAGCCACTAGTGCTGAAGAAACTGCTGCCGCTGAACATCTGAAGACACGGACTGCCACTGAAGATGAACCAGAAATTCCTCAGCCTAAAGAACCTGAGATTGCGATTCCTGAGGTCATGATGCAACTCACTGACACTCCTCTGTCCAAGCCAAATGATCCATTCTCACGCAAGCAAAAGTTCAATGCTGATGATTTCTTCGGCGAGAACCCATATGATTCTGCTCGTACAAAGAAGAGGCGTTTCTGGACTACTAGTCAAGCAAATTTCTATTCCTCAGTGATGTTCAACAAAGAGAAAATCTTCTACCATGAGCACATTCCTCACATGGATATGGAATCTCTGCCGTGTTTCGTGCCAGTCCTCAGTGTTCTTCACGATGCTGGACTGTTAAACTTTTGCTCTGACATCTGTGATTGGAATGAAGAACTGATTCTTCAATTTTATGCGACGCTGCACATCACAGGGGATTCTGAAGATGTGAATTCATGGGTGTTGGACTGGATGTCTGAGAACACTCACTACACAGCACTAGCTACTGAATTGCTTCGTGCCTTACCACTCAGTCCTCCCCTTGAAGAAGCTCATTGCATCTACAGTGAACCTGAGCTTAAAAATCACTACATGCAAGTTCTGATGAAACCTTTGAAGCCAGGTCAGGCCCCACGAAAAAATTCCTCGTGAAGGAATTACTTTATGTACCCAGAACTCTCTATCGTATTCTTACAAGGACAATGAGTCCTATCAAAGGCCACAACTCATCGGATGAGGAAATTGTTGGCATCATGAAGAATCTAGTATTCAACATCGTTCATGGCATTCCTGTCAACTATCATGATTTCTTCATGAGGACTCTGGCAAATGTTGCACTGTCTCCGTTTGAGTTGAAGCCTTATGCACCTTGGATTATGAGATTCCTCAGGACAAGGTCTTCACTCAACTACAAAGCTGATTTTCAGAATCACCTCAGCTACTTGCCCCCAATTGAAGTCCTCAAGCGGACCTATTCCTCCTTGATGAAAAGGGCAAGGCACCAACTGTTATAGATGAAGGCATTCGTGCATTGGATGGACAGTTTCGCAAAGCTACCTCTTATTCCACCAATGATGACTCTGCCACACATGACTCTGCCAATGCACCCAAGTCTACTCCTCAAGCCACTGCTCCTCGTGTGATGACTGATCGTGAGCTTCTGCTTAGTCTTCACTAGAAGGTGGATCGAAATCATAAATGGGTTAAGCGTCAGTTTGATTCATTTCTTCACAACATGACTGCTACACACAATGCAGTGAAGAAAAACCATTACTACCTCTATAAAGTCTTCGGTCGCACCTGGGCAATATTGTCACATCTGTATGGTGAAGAAGATCTGAAGAAAATGGGCCTCAAGGAAGATTTTAACTGGTCTGCACCTCCACCGAAGAAATTCAAGAAAGTCAAGGTTCCTTCCTTGGTGGCCAGCTCATATTCTTCATCGCGCGACACTGATGAGAATGAAGACTTGGACGACACTGGGGCTGGACCTACTACGACAAATGACCCCAACAATGCTGGCGCTCCTTCATCAACTTGATATTCTTCAGGGGTGTTAGTCCTCATAATCGATCCTTTTGGTCATTTGATGACAAAGGGGGAGAATTTTGAGTTTTTCTTCAACGGGTCTTTCTATTTGGGCGTTTCTTTTTAAGTTACAACTCTCGTTCTTCTGAGACTTTATTGGACCGAGTTGTAAACTTAAATCCGATGGTGCTCTAATACTTTTGATATGTTTTTCTACATGCTTATTCCTCATATATGCTAATGCACGCATGCTGAATTACATCAGTCACCATATTTCATCATGCATTTCCAATTCTTCACTGTTATATGTGAAATGCGTGTATGAATTATAAGATATAGGGAGAGATCTCCATGCTTTAACTCTTCAAGTGTGCATTGCTTCAAAAGCAAATTCCTCACTATGCACATCTTTAGGGGGAGTTCTTCTATATCTTGCAATGAAAATCCTCAATATTAGTACTTACACTTCATATGTTTATCCCCGTTGAAAACTTAACCTATATTGTCATCAATCACCAAAAAGGGGGAGATTCTAAGTGCATCTGGTGCCCCTTAGTGATTTTGGTGTATTGAAGACTTATATGTTAAGGGACTAATGCGTTTGTGAGTGTACACAGGTCTATAAGTCTATGAGGAGTTTGATATTTACAAAGAAAGTCGACTCCTAAAAATGAAATTCTTCGACTGAAGACTTTGGATTTCTGAAGATTTTCTGAAGACTTTGAAAGTGAAGAAATTGGTGTGACCTTGAAGACTTGGTCTTCATTCGAGGAACATGATGCGTGAAGACTTTTGTTTTCGTAGTTTCATTTTATCTTTCTTGAGTCATAGGAAACACCGTACTATTAAAGGGGGTCGATGAAATACTAAGGAAAAATTTCCATGTGATGCTCAACTCAAAATCCTACACCTACCAATCCCTTCGAGTGAAACTATTGGAAATCTCATATAGTCCAGTCATATTCTTCAGTGACAGAGACGAAGTTCTTCTGGCCTCTGAGGAATTTGTTCTGACTGAGGAGTTAGGAATTCGCCAGTGCGGATTGCCTACACAGTGAGGAACATGATAGCCCTCAAGATTTTGCTACTCAAAATTCCGACCGTTGTTGTGCTATGCGCCAGCTGTTCCAAAATATCTATCCACCTAACGGTCATATCATTGAAGGGCATTTATGTCTTATCATGTCCGGCTGCTCGCTAGGCTATAAATAGCCGCCCCCTACAACCACTAGCTGGTTGGCTACTCCGAGAGAAACTAACACTTATCCTTTGAGAGCAACCCATCCTCGGAGGACTTTGAGCGAAAATCATCAAGTGATGAAAAACCCAAACCCAAACACCTACAAACCCCAAGTGATTGAGCATCACTGAAGAGATTGATCCTGCGTGGATCCGACGCTTGTTACCTTTGAAGACTGTGCTTCTTCCATATGGTTAGGCGCCGAGTGACCAAGTTTGTGAAGGTTCGGAAGTCACCTGAAGACTTACCATGAGTGATTGGACGAGGTCTGTGTGACCTTAGTTCAAGGAGAATACGGTGAGGACTTGGTGTCCTGAGCTGCGTGTTCAGGACTGGTTGTCCAGGACGGTGTGTCCTCGAGTTTAAATACTCAGCCGCTCCAACCAGACGTACAGCTGAGACAGCAGTTGGAACTGCTCTACCAAGTCATTGTCTTCACCAAGCTTACTGGTTCTATTCTCTCAACTCTTTCATTTCCTCATAACTGTGTTGTGTGTTTGTTCATATCTGTTTTTGAAGACTTTGTCTAAAGACTTTCTCAATTTCCTGAGTTCAATTTCTCCAGTCTGTTTGTCTTCATCCGGTGTTATCCTGTGCTTATGCTTCCTGTACTCTGTGCCTGTCTTCATTTCATCATGATGACTATGCTTGTATTCTGTTATGTTTACTTTTGAGTACTTATTCCGCTGCTAGTAGTTCTTCGCTAAGGATTTTCTCACCGGCAAATTCCTCAGTGAAGAATTTCATAAAAATCGCCTATTCACCCCCCTCTAGTCGATATAACGCACTTTCAACCACGGGGTCCTGTTCAACCACCCCTCCATGGGCACCCCTCCACCGTCTACAGTTCATCCAGCCCTCCACACCACGGGGTCCTGTTCATCCAGAGGCAACACCACCGCTCACTGTTCATCCAACCCCCCGCCCCTGCAACGCTCTCTGTTCATCCAATTGATCGGCTTCAGTTAGTAGCAGTAGCGAAGGAATCGCTCGATTGGGTTCTGTTAACAGCCATCGATTGATCGCTCGGGTTCAGTAACGCGTAGCCTGCAGTGCAATCACTCGGGTTCAGTTAGAGCCCAATGCCTCGCTCGGGTTCAGTTAGAGCCAACGCCTCGCACACACACGCGTACGTGTACGAGAGAAACACGCATCGCTCGGCCCCCGACCTCCCATCGTAATCGGGAACTCCCCGAAATTTTCCTCCCCCTCGCTTCTACCACGGTTTTTTTTGTCATGGATGGCCCAAAGAATGTCATGCAGCTGCGTCTCCGGCCCGCCCAGGACGAAAAGCCCATTTTCTGTCATGATTTTTTTGTCATAGAAGTAGGAGCCCACCACATCCATGATGATTCCGGGTTTTGTCACAATTATCGTCATAGAAGTATCATATGTATGACAGAAAAAAATTCGTTCGGCCCAAAATGTCACGGATGTGTCTTTTTTTGTAGTGATGCCTTGTGTTTTGTTCCACTCTTGCCGCCCTAGTTTCCGTCATACCGGTGTTATGTTCCTTGATTTTGCGTTCCTTACGTTGGTAGGTGTTATGGGAACCCCTTGACAGTTCGCTTTGAATAAAACTCCTCTAGAAAGGCCCAACCTTGGTTTTAAGATTTGCCACCTAAGCCTTTTTCCCTTGGGTTCTGCAGACTCAAGGGTTATCTTTATTTTAAACCCCTGGGCCAGTGCTCCTCCGAACTGATGCCTGTCCCACCCGTGTGCCCTGAGAACGAGATACGTGAGACTCCTATCGGGATTTGTCGGCACATCGGGTGGCTTTGATGGTTTTGTTTTAACATTGTCGAAATGTCTTGTAACCTGGATTTCGAGACTGATCGGGTCTTCCCGGGAGAAGGAATATCCTTCGTTAACCGTGAGAGCTTGTGATGGGCTAAGTTGGGACACCACTCCAGGGTATAAACTTTCGAGAGCTGCGCCCGTGCTTATGTGGCAGATGGGAATTTGTTAATGTCTTGTTGTAGAGAACTTGACACTTGACTTAATTAAAATGCATCAACCGCGTGTGTAGCCGTGATGGTATCTTCTCGGCGGAGTCCGGGAAGTGAACACGGTTCTTCTGTTATGGTTGTGCGTAAGTAGATTCAGGATCACTTCTTGATCACTTCTTGATCACTTCTAGCTTCTCGATCATTGCGTTGCTTCTCTTCTCGCTCTTATTTGTGTATTTTAGCCACCATATATGCTTAGTGCTTGTTGCAGCTCCATCTCATTACCTATCCTACCCATAAGCTTAAATAGTCTTGATCTCGCGGGTGTGAGACTGCAGAGTCTCGTGACTCACAGATACTTCCAAACAGTTGGAGGTGCCGATGATACCAGTGCAGATGACGCAACCGAGCTCAAGTGGGAGCTCGAGGAAGATCTTGACCGTTGTTTTGTTCCATTTCCTTTTGATCAGTAGTGGAGCCCAGTTGGGACGATCGGGGATCTAGCATTTGGGGTTATCTTCTTTTATTTTGGGTCCGTAGTCGAACCTTGATTGCACTCTGTATGATGTATGTTTAACTTGTTATTTGTGTGAAGTGGTGATTGTAAGCCAACTCTCTATCCCTTTCTTATTCACTACATGGGATTGTGTGAAGATTGCCCCACTTGCGACTAAACCACCATGCGGTTATGCCTCTAAGTCATGCCTCTACACGTGGGAGATATAGCCACATCGTGGGTGTTACACCCCTTGCCGGGCTCGCCTGCCCGGTGAGGGGGGGCCCTTCTCTTGCTGATATCATGTCCCTTTGGCTCGATCTTGATGTCTGTGAGCTATATGTTGGTTCTTAAAGTCTCTTGGTTCTTCAATCTCTGGCTTAAGGTGGTGCTCCAATCTTGATCTTGTGCCTATGCACAGTTGGGCAACATACCCGGGGTCAGTTGCACCGACAAATACCCTATCTAATCATGCCAGTTTGTAATTCCTCAATACTCCTCTACATACTTTTTCCTTGTCTCAAACGCTGTAGTTTTTGAAGTAATTCATGTTGATAATATGGTGGAACCCAAGAAGTACGCATAGTAGTTTGCAAATCAACCCAAGTAGCAGGGATATTATCATGATATAATCTACAATGTTCAGACCAGCAAACAGAAGCAAAACTAGTGAATTCACAAACAGCAGCAGCAACACGTCTATCCTCAGAATATGTAAGGATGTGAAACATCATTTAGTTTCTAACTCCCAAGTAAGATATACATCGGGAATGTATCTACCCTCAAACGGTGGAATATTTAATTTTAGTTTAGGAATATGGTCATAATCTCGTACCTGACGTGGTGCTGCAGCCCTACCGTTGCGATTATATGCATGAGGTCTACCTGGTGCTGGTGGTGCTAGTGGTTGCAAATAGTTCTGATTTTGATCAACCTCATCCTCGTAATAGTCCTCCACCTCAATTGTAGTAGCAGGAGCTACATAAGCATCAACAGCAGTAGAAGTGGCACCAGAAGTTTGTCCTGGCTCAACAGCCCTGCTGGATCATGGCGCGGAGGTGGTTGTTGATGTTGTTACAATGGTGTAGCAGATGTAGGTGGTGGCTGTGGTAGACGTGTGAGTACTTCATCTAACTTGGCGTCCAACTTGGTGTCAATTGTCTTCTCAATGTCATCAATCCTCTCAAGTGCCTTTCCAAAACTGGCCATCACATCTACTGTTGGGGAACGCAGCATTTCAAAAAATTTCCTACTATCACGCAAGATCTATCTAGGAGATGCATAGCAATGAGACGGGAGAGTGAGTCCACGTACCCTCGTAGACCAAAAGCGGAAGCGTTTAGTAACGCGGTTGTTGTATTCGAATGTCTTCATGATCTAACCGAACCAAGTACCAAATGTACGTCACTTCCATGTTCACATGTTCAGCACGATGCCATTCCTCGAGCTCTTGATCTAGTTGAGGACGAGGGAGTGTTCCGTCAGCACGACGGCGTGGTGACAGTGATGATGAAGTTACTAGCTCAGGGCTTCGCCTAAGCACTACGACGATATGACCGAGGTGTTAAACTGTGGAGGGGGGGCACCGCACACGGCTAAGAGATTGTCTGTTGTGCTTTGGGGTGCCCCTGCCCCCGTATATAAAGGAGGGAGGAGGAGGAGGCCGCCCCTAGGGGTGTGCCATGTGTGTGGAGTCCTACTAGGACTCCCAAGTCCTAGTAGGATTCCCCTCACTTTTTTTCCTTTTCCGGAGTAGCTAAGGGGGGAAGAGAGAAGGAGTAAGAGAGGGAAAGGCGGGGTGCCCCTACCCCTTGTCCAATTCGGATTGGCAAGGGGGGGGGAGCCACCTCCTATGGCCGACCGTCTCTCCTCCACTAAGGCCCATGTTGGCCCATTACCTTTCCGAGGGGGTCCGGTAATCCCCGGTACTACAAAACCATTCCGGTGTCCGAATGTAACTTTCAAATATATTAACCTTTACCTCTCGACCATTTTGAGACTCCTCGTCATGTCCGTGATCTCATCCGGGACTCTGAACAAACTTTCGCCATCAAATGACATAACTCATAATACAAATCGTCATCGAACGTTAAGCGTGCGGACCCTACGGGTTCGAGAACTATGTAGACATGACCGAGACAGATCTCCGGTCAATAACCAATAGTGGAAACCGAATTCTCATATTGGCTCCTACATATTCTACGAAGATCTTTATCGATAAAACCACATAACAACATACGTTATTCCCTTTATCACGGTATGTTACTTGCCCGAGATTCGATTGTCCGTATCATCATACCTAGTCCAATCTCGCTACCGGCAAGTCTCTTTACTCGTTCCGTAAAACTACATATTCTAGTTGAATGTTGCTTCCGAAGTAGCGATGTACTCTTCTTCACACATAGATCCCGCCACGACGCTCTTCTTGGAACTGCACCAACTGACAGCTGCACCATTCAATATAAATACGTATCCGGTTTGTGACTTAGAGTCATCCGAATCAGTGTCAAAGCTTGCATCGACATAACCATTTACGACGAGCTCTTTGTAACATCCATAAACGAGAAACATATCCTTAGTCCTTTTCAGGTATTTCACGATGTTCTTGACCGCTATCCAGTGATCCACTCCTGGATTACTTTGGTACCTCCCTGCTAAACATATAGCAAGGCACACATCAGGTCTGGTACACAACATTGCATACATGATAGAACCTATGGATGAGGCATAGGGAATGACTTTCATTTTCTCTCTATCTTCTATAGTGGTTGGGCATTGAGTCTGATTCAACACCACACCTTGTAACACAGGCAATAACCCTTTATTTGACTGATCCAATTTGAGCTTCTTCAAAACTTTATCAAGGTATGTGCTTTGTGAAAGTCCAATTAAGCATCTTGATCTATCTCTATAGATCTTGATGCCCAATATATAAGAAGCTTCACCGAGGTCTTTCATTGAAAAATTCTTATTCAAGTATCCTTTTATGCTATCCAGAAATTCTTTATTATTTCCAATCAACAATATGTCATCCACATATAATATTAGAAATGCTACAGAGCTCCCACTCACTTTCTTGTAAATACATGCTTCTCCAAAAGTCTATATAAAACCATATGCTTTGGTCACACTATCAAAACGTATATTCCAACTCTGAGAGGCTTTCACCGGTCCATAAATGGATCGCTGGAGCTTGCACACTTTGTTACCACCTTTTGGATCAACAAAACCTTTTGGTTGCATCATATACAACTCTTCTTTAAGATATCCATTAAGGAATGCAGTTTTGACATCCATTTGCCAAATTTCATAATCATAAAATGCGACAATTGCTCACATGATTCGGACAAACTTAAGCATCGCTACGGGTGAGATCGTCAGATCATAGTCAACTCCTTGAACTTTTTGAAAACCTTTGGCAATAAGTCGAGCTTTGTAGATAGTAAAATTACCGTCAGCGTCAGTCTTCTTCTTGAAGATCCATTTATTCTCTATAGCTTGCCGATCATCGGGCAAGTCAACCAAAGTCCACACTTTGTTCTCATACATGGATCCCATCTCAGATTTCATTGCCTCGAGCCATTTCTCGGAATCTGGTTTCATCATCGCTTCCTCATAGTTCATAGGTTCATAAGGGTCAAGTAACATGACCTCCAAAACAGGATTACCATACCACTCTGGTGCGGATCATACTCTGGTTGACCTACGAGGTTCGGTAGTAACTTGATCAAAAGGTTCATGATCATCATCATTAGCTTCCTCACTAATTGGTGTAGGAATCGCTGGAACTAATTTCTGTGATGAACTACTTTCCAATTCGGGAGAATGTACAATTACGTCATCAAGTTCTACTTTCCTCCCACTCACTTCTTTCGAGTGAAACTCCTTCTCTAGAAAGTATCCATTCTTAGCAATGAATATCTTGCCTTCAGATTTGTGATAGAAGGTGTACCCAACAGTCTCCTTTGGTTATCCTATGAAGACACATTTCTCTGATTTGTGTTCGAGCATATCAGGTTGAAGCATTTTCACATTAGCATCGCAGCCCCAAACTTTAAGAAACGACAACTTAGGTTTCTTGCCAAACCACAGTCCATATGGTGTCGCCTCAACGGATTTAGATGGTGCCCTATTTAACGTGAATGCAGCCATCTCTAAAGCATAACCCCAAAATTATATCGGTAAATAAGTAAAAGACATCATAGATCGCACCATATCTAATAAAGTACGATTACGATGTTCGGACACACCATTACTCCATGGTGTTCCAAGTGGCGTGAGTTGTGAAACTATTCCACATTGTTTCAAATGAAGACCAAAATCAAAACACAAATATCACCTCCACGATTAGATCATAGAAACTTTATTTCTTGTTACGATGATTTTCCACTTCACTCTAAAATTCTTTGAACTTTTCAAATGTTTTAGACTTATGTTTCATTAAGTAGATATACCCATATCTGCTCAAATCATCTGTGAAGGTCAGAAAATAACGATACCCGCCGTGAGCCTCAACACTCATCGGACTGCACACATCAGTATGTATTATTTGCAATAAGTCAGTTGCTCGCTCCATTGTTCTGGAGAACGGAGTTTTAGTCATCTTGCCCATGAGGCATTGTTCGCAACCATCAAGTGATTCCAAAAGCCCATCCGGATGGAGTTTCTTCATGCGCTTTATACCAATATGACCTAAACGGCAGTGCCACTAATAAGTTGCACTATCATTATTAACTTTGCATCTTTTGGCTTCAATATTATGAATATGTTTATCACTACAATCGAGATTCAAAAAAATACACCACTCGTCAAGGGTGCATGACCATAAAAGATATTACACATATAAATAGAACAACTATTATTCTCTGATTTAATGAATAACCGTCTTGCATCAAACAAGATCTAGATATAATGTTCATGCTTAACGCTGGCACCAAATAACAATTATTTATGTCTAAAACTAATCCCGACGATAGATGTAGAGGTAGCGTGGCGACGGCGATCACATCGAATTTGGAACCATTTCCCACGCGCATCGTCCCGTCGTCCTTAGCCAATCTTCGTTTAATCCGTAGCCCCTGTTTCGAGTTGCAAATATGAGCAACAAATCTAGTATCAAATACCCAGGCACTACTACGAGCATTAATAAGGTACACATCAATAACATGTATATCTAATATACCTTTCACTTTGCCATCCATCTTATCCACCAAATACATGGTGCAGTTCCGCTTCCAGTGACCATTCCCTTTGTAGTAGAAGTACTCAGTCTGAGGTCCAGACTTGGGCTTCTTCACTTGAACGGAAACTTGCTTGCCTTTCTTCTTGAAGTTCCCCATCTTCCCTTTGCCCTTTTTCTTGAAACTAGTGGTCTTTTTAACCATCAGCACTTGATGCTCCTTCTTGATTTCTACCTCCGCAGGCTTTAGCATTGCAAAGAGCTCGGGAATTGTCTTATCCATCCCTTGCATATTATAGTTCATGACGAAGATTTTGTAGCTTAGTGGCAGTGATTGAAGAACTCTCACTACAAAAAAAGACACTTTCGTGATAATACATGTTTGTCATAGTAGGTCACGTTTTCTGTCATGCATCTACATCCATGCCGATTTTATGACAGAATCAAGATAGTCATACCTGTGCTGTCGTAGAAGTGTTCCATGACATTACCAAAATTATCATCACGGAAGTGTCCACTTCCATGATGATAAATGGCGCGTCATGAAAGTGCTTTCATCAAGGGTGACCGACACGGGGCATCCACCATAACGGGTCGCCGTTAAGCTATCGGGTCCGGTTTCAGATCCGATAACCCATTAACAGCCCAGACCAATGGGGATTTTCCATGTGTAAAATTCTCATTGGCCAGAGGAAACACGTGTTGGCTCACCGTTGGGACAGATGCCATCCACTCATTGGACAGGAGGCGCCTATGATAGGCCGACACGTGGCACGACCCAATAGTGGCCCATTTCGGTGAAAAAGGCCGGCCCAGTAAAAATTAGCAGGCCGGCCCATATAAGGCCTACTTGTGTCAGGTCCATTTAAGCCCACATCCCATATGAGATGTGCCAATTCGGCCCTTCAACGGCCCGTTAAAGATTTGACACCATTGCAGCCCATCGTTAGTTCGAGCCCATCAACAACCCGCTATATATTTGGGCTCAATATCGGCCCGATGTGATTTTGGCATGTTAACGGCCCATTCAAGGGACGGGCCAATTTTCAGGATGTACATCTTTCGGCCTTTTAGCGACCCATTTAAGTGTTGGGCCAATTTTCGGCCCGGTGTGTCTTTCAGCCTGTTGACGGCCCATAAATGAGTTGGGCCATTTGTAGTTGGACCTTAGTTTTGGCCTTTTAGCGACCCATTTAAGTGTTGGGCCAATTCCCGGCCCGGTGTGTCTTTCAGCCTGATGACGGCCCATAAATGAGTTGGGCCATTTGAAGTCAGACCTGAGTTTTGGCCTTTTAACGACACATGCTCTTCATGGTCCAATAACAGCCTGGTTTCTCTTTCGGCCTGCTAAAGGCCCGCAATACAGTTGGGCCATTTACTATACGACATGACTTTCGGCCTCTTAGCAGCCCATGCTCTTCATGTTCCAGTATGAGCCCGCTGTCTCTTTCGGCCTGCTAAAGGCCCACAGTATAATTAGGCCATATGTAGCCCGACCATAGTAACGGCCTGTTAACAGCCCGTGAAATCAAATGGGCCCACCTGTCGCCCGCTTCGATGTTGGTCTGATAACGACCCGGGAGGTAAGAGGGCCGACCATTAACTGTCGGCCTGGTAACGGCCCATTAACTTAATGGGCCCACTAAAGTTTGTACATATCTTTAGGCCGAATTAGATAATTTGAGCACATTACGACGAGCAATTATGCATAGGACCAAAACCGATCAAGTAAAGGTACGACATACAGGGAAAAACGTTGCACATGCAACATATATTATAGGAAATTACATCCACTGGGCAATCAAAGATTGATGCCAGTGCAAATAAATGAACATAACCAAATGATCTACAACATCACAATCTGCAACTCAGCGCGGATGACGCCCATAAGCATGTGGGCAAGTTCTTGCTGCTTTGCTACACTGTCTCTGAAAACATTGATCAGTTGTTGTTGTGCATGAATGTGCACCTCTGATTCCTCCACCATTTCCATCATTGCTGCAGCCATTAATTGGTTCACAAACATACATTTTTCTGTTGCATTCGAGACAGAGGAAACTAAACAGATTCAGATGGTGATTTTCGCAGGCTTGTATTATTGATAGTGGAGAGTGTCTCGACCACTGCATCATAACATAAATTAGGAGGGGAACCGAACAGATTAATCATGAGTTATTGCCATATTCCCTGGCCTAGATTTTTTGGAAAGAAACAATGGGGTTGCCTTGCTGTTTTCAGAGTTTATCTTCTTATCTTTAGCAGCCTGCACCAAATTAACACACTAGCATTGCTATCATTGGCCAGGTCAGATAATAGGAAAGCAACATTGACACAACAAATTTTTGGGCAACTAGCCTACACCAAGTTAACACAATATGGCACAACTATCATCAGCCAGGTAAGGTAATATGAAAGCAACATCGACAAAATGAATTAATTGGCAACCAGAGCAGCACTACAATTCAGTAATGTGCATGATATGAGATAGTACACTCATGCAGTTTAGTATGCAAAACTACCAGGAAATTTTCCTTAAAAAAATCAACATTCTCGCCTTTAACATGTTGCTACAACTGAATTTAGATGAGATAAAGGTTGGATTCACACCGATTCACAAAATACATGCTAATGTAAAAATATAGTGATATACATCAGGTACCTACATCAGCATTGGAGCACAGAGAATTCCCGTAAGATACTTTCCTCGAATACGATCCCAGTCCAGAAAGTCTTCTATCCTTTAAGCTTATTTTCTAAAAGAGAGATGGGTAAGAAACATGTAGAAAATATGACCACAATGCTATAAAATTTCATGATGCGAGGATATGCACATGCTTCTTAGAATGGAGTGGACATATTTTTGCTGGACTAGAGCGGACTAGTTCTTTGGCCACTGGAATCTGCTTATTATCAGTGGGAGTTGGGTTTCTCTGTGCTGGAGCAGTATCTATGAAAACTGGAGTTGGTTTATTATCTCCTGGCGTTTGGATCTTTTGCAAAGACCTGGTTTGTAACCCTTCAGATTCTAACATAGACGTCTTCCCCTTGCATGCCTTATATAGAAGAATGGTGCTTCAATTATAAAACATGCTACAACAGAGATGGAATAGGTACTGAAGAATAGAAAGGCATTACATATTGACATGTATTCACTCTATTCAAAAATAAATGGATGGCTCTAGGCGTATTTCAGTTCTAGATACATCCAATTTTATCCATTTTTGCGACATGTAAACCGGACGGAGGGAGTATGATATAAGAGCTAGGGATACGACAAGACAACAGTGTAAAAAACACTACTTGAATGTAAAACTATATGCTAGCGGAATACATACAGAAAACACTAAGGCATCATATGCGTGTATGATTGGGAAACTAAGATGGCATTGCAAGAGACCTCTAGAACAACACTTCAATGTAGAAAAACATGGTATGGTAGACAGATGAAGTACATACTGATGAATAACAATGCATCAGATATTGAGAAGCATGATGTCCAAACTAAGCAGATAGCATTGCGAGAGTAGAATGACAGTACTTGAATTTGAAAACATGTTATCATGAATGGAATAGGTACTGAAAAACAGGAAGGCATGCCATATTTACATGCATGATCAGTAGGCTAAGCACAAGGCATTGAAACAGACTAGATGCACTCCAGGACATTATATGCATGATGTACCCATATCAAGGGCCAAGTTAGAGAAATGACCTCATGGGGTGAATAGGATTCATCATCTTTCTGCAAGTCTTGTGAAGAACCGCCTTTACATGTTCCATCATATTAGGTATCATTGATGTCAAGTTTGTTGGCTATTACATTGCTCCATGAGGTTCTTGTTGATAAATCAATGTGTGTAATTATATCTGACATGCATGGAAGACAACTAGTAGTTTGATTTATGTAATGAGTGCATGTAGGAGACGACATAAATAGTAGGACCGGGTTAACTAGCAGCAACAGGTCTCAAAAACTAAAGGGGGAACACAGATGAAAGATACATAATATGTATCGTCTGTACTTGAGATTAACTAGATGGCACACAAAAGTATTAAGGTACAACATAGGTTATACTAGAAGTGGTATAATACTATAATCACCAGCCTGTGGGATAGCATTGGCTGATGGATGATAACTATGGAACAACGTTACCTAAAGAACAAGTCTCTTAGTTGACCTATGGAACAACGTTAACTCCTAAACAAGACCCGTAAGAGATCAGTATGAATATACAGTGCAATGTGATAATCTATTTTCCATGTTTAGATGAATAACAAAGCCATAAATGTTGCACACAAGTAAGATGATGGTACAACCTATCTGGCCGCCATCCATAGGAGTGAGTATCATGTGTTATCTTGTCGATGACTGACGGTGTCCTGAACTAGGGGGTACTCACCACGTCATCTTCCGATCTGTTAGATTGGGCCGAGGACCCCCATGGCCGTATACTCATGGGCCAGTTCGGACAGCTGCCGCATACAAGGAAGATTCCACAAGACTTGGCGATCAAGACAAGGACTTCTCCCCACCGGCGTATTCGGCTAGGACTCTTGTTATCCTAGGCCTCTGGTGCATTATATAAACTGAGGCCAGACTAGTCGATAGATGATATATACAACAATCATACCATAGGCTAGCTTCTAGGGTTTTAGCCTGTACGATCTCGTGGTAGATCAACTCCTGTAATACTCATATCATCAATATCAATCAAGCAGGACGTAGGGTATTACCTCCATCAAGAGGGCCCGAACCTGGGTAAACATCGTATCCCCTGCCTCCTGTTACCATCGATCCTAGACGCATAGTTCGGGACACCTTACCCGAGATCCGACGGTTTTGACAGCAACATTGGTGCTTTCATTGAGAGTTCCGCTGTGTGATCGGCAAAAGGATCAATGGCTCGCCCACAGGTCAACTGCGACGCCGGCATCTTCGTCGCCGGCTCGACTGGTCACCTTGGCTCGACCGAGGACCGTGCTCCATCTCTGATCGTCATGTTCGGATGGGGGCTTTCTTCAACATCAACTCCGATCTCTATCATGATCATAGAGGAGTCATCCATGGAGCTCGAGGGCTCAACGTCAACATTGCCCTCGGGCGGCCGTGCTGTTTTTATGAACAGTGAACTTGTATTCGCCGCCACCACCTCTTCGAGAGTCGATTTGACGATTGCTTCGGTGGAATAGTGCGGGATTATGTCTACAACAACCATTCAAAATTTTGTCGAGTTCCGATGGAGGAATATCCGACAATCTATGATATACCGGAGCCCTGTCAAATCTGGATGGGAATCTGGACGAGTTTAGGGCGTGGCTTCCAGAGCCCAGCTCGGAGGTCCTTTGGAAGATCCAACCGTTCATATACTGCGGAATTCCCATATCTACCACCCCTCCAAATTTCAGCTCGATCCGACGGTTCAAACTCCGGGAACCTTCCGATGAGTGGACCAATTTTTGGATCTGTTTTCTGCGCGAATACGGATCCGACCCGAATTCATGTTTCTTTATGAACATGATATTGGACAACCTTTTTAGAGTAATTCTCTTCTAGGGTATTGTGCGTTGTTTTTAAACATGTGCCCGTAAATTTTTAAGCCTCCCCTGAGGTCATGTTCATCATCATGCTGGTGTCCCCAGTCCGGCTATATTGCTCCAAGGCTGCCGACCTGCGCTAGACACGTCGTCACTTTGTTCAGCTGAGCTCAACTTCTTCGGATCATCATCTCGGCAAGCCGAACAAGAGTCCGGCTTCGCGAAGGATAAATCGTCACCAACATAGCCTCCCCACGGATTACACGGAGTGGGCATACCGGCATCGCCGCACGGTCACTTCATCAAGCCGGCATCAACCACATCACGACCTGCTTCGGCAAGGCCGCACTATTGCTTCTTCAAGCTGTTGTCCATCACGCCAACCTACTTCGACTCATCGGCTGACATCGAGGCTTCGACATCTCGGCTGGACCGGGGGCTTCGCCATCTCATCATCAATCTACTCCGGTGACTTTGGCGTCACTAGCCGACCAGCTCCGTCACGTTAGCTGGACTGAGGGCTTTGCCTCGGCGAGCCAACCTTTGCCAGCATCGCCATACCGTCACTTTATCACCCATCAGGCAATGGGTGTGCGGATCGAGTCCCAATTTTTGGAATCACCTTTCTTTGGATTGCTACAACAAATAAACCAGGTGTTATAAATCCTAGTACTTTTTGTTTGTTTCGGTTCATTTTTCCCAAGGAATTATTACTCTGGTTTGTCCATTATATGCACACAGGTCTATCAAATGGTGGCCGCATTATCGATGGTCACATGGCGGTTTGGTCAGTTTCCGTACATAGTCCGGCCAACGCCGCATCCAGAACTTAGACCGACCTGTGAATTCAGGCTTCGCCATGCCTTTACCGCATCACGGCGATGCCCTGCATCGACATTGACTTCAGCGCCAGGCCATATTTCTTTTATTACTCACTTTGCATAAATTATTTATTATGTAACGATTTTTTATTACTATTATCTCCGGTTTGCACTATTTTTTGTGCACAGGAAAATGATCTAGCCAGACTATATCCTTTGGCGTCACCTCCGCTGGACGGGGGGCTTCGTCAACACTTCATTACCCCTTGCCGGGGACTTCGACATCACTCTTCCGGCCTGCATTGACCATGCTATGTCACCACTTCGGAGTGCCGAGCTCTTTGCTCTGCCACCTCGGGACCTGCTTGGGGGATGGAACCTTGTCCCGCATCAAGCTCGGACCGCGTCATCAATACCGAACACATTAACCAGCTAAGTTTCCTTCATGCTCAAAGTCTTAAATTTTTAACTTGTGTTCGGTTCGACCAAGCAGTATACTTTTTTGAAAAAAAGATGCATGTAAAAAATTTCCTTGTCCAAACTTTGTTTGTGAAGCACAAATTCAAATACCCCGTTTATTTGGGGGCTTCCTTTATGAAGCTTTTCCTCTTGCATATGATTATATTTGTACGGCTTCGTTCCTTGTTCATGTATTACGCCACAATATGCACCATATTGACTTAAGCGATTTGCATGCTGGGTTGCCTGGCTCCTGTGCTTACCCCTACGTTCCCGATTGTTCAGCTAGGGAGTAAAGGGAGCACCTCTGCGATTGTCACGACCGGGTCCTCGGAGCTCTGACCTCAGACTGGGTGAAGCCGAAAGCTAGCACTCTTATTGTTTTCAATCATGGTCGGCACACAACGGAACTCATGAGTACAAAAAATGTATTGCACAAGTCTCATAGTAATAATGAGCACCGAAGAAAGGTATCGGTGGGGGTACTATTTTCTTCGAAGATGCTTCTTACACTTCATTAGTAACATATCATAAGTTCGCTGAGCGCGCTTTGTCTGTTACAGCCTTATGGCCTGATTGCCTAGTCATCGGAAACACCGTCGATACTCTCGACAGGCGGAGTACATGACACTTTTCGGCCCTTGGCCGAAGAGGGAGAAGCCGACGGTCGGTTAAGACGCGTTTAAAGTTCGGGTGAACACAGATATGATATAAGTACTTGGGGGCTCTTAAATTCTTTTACCCAAGTCACTTGGGGGCTCTTAAATTTATATGAGCCGTTTTATAATAAGTGTTCTTCTTCTTAGTCGTTGCGAAGTTTTTATTATTATTATTATTATTATTATTATTATTATTATTTATCACTCCTTTTTTCGACAAGAGTGTGTGGTCACTAGCCGGGGAGCCTAATTTCTCTCTCAAAGCCTCTAGAGTTTAGTTTGCTAAACTGACCTAATGAGAAGTACTCCGCCCTCGGGATAGGAGGTTGAAGCCGTAGGCTGACCCGCTTGAAGTCTTGAGATATGATGTGTCATGTTAAAGCACGACAGAAGCACTTTTTTTCTAAGGCCAATTTTTGGATAGGCACCGAACACTTGATCTTGTTCGGACGTCAAGTTTTTACTGACTTTTTTGGTTTACCAAGCTTATGGCACTTTTAAACTATTTGTGTGTTTTCAGCACAAGTCTTGCAGTGCAACGCCGGACACCTTTAGAGATTTGGCAAAAACATTCTCGGATATTGCTATATATGCATCGGATTCGAATTCTGTCTTCGGTCAATAATTGGGGTTACCCGGCTCCTGCACTTGCTTCCTACGTTCCTCTTTGTTCGGCTAGGTGTGCAAAGGGAGAACCACTGTGATTGTGCTTCCAGCTCACATGGTTAAGCACCTCAGTGGAGAAAGTCAAAAACTGACTGTCACAATAAGCGTAAACTGGTCAGTGATCCGATGTCTATGTCAAATGATGGGCCATTCATAACATTGGCTGAAGTGTTTACGGCTTGACCTCGACTGTCGCTGAACACTACCGGGGACTAGTAACTGGCCTCCCAAACTAAATCCTCAATATTTTGCTCTTACATTAGAGCTGAGGTTTCATGATCATGCTTAGCATGACAACCCAAAGAAAGGAACCGATAGCGAGACTATTTTCTTTGGAAGACATTTCTTATGTTAAACGGTAATATAACATATCTCTCTGCGTACCTTTGTTTATAAAACCGTATGGCCAGATTGCCTTGTTTGTCATAAATCTTTGCCCCCATAAAGGATTTATAAAGTAGGACAAACACTCCTCGGCTACTAGTCGAGGAGGTGGAAGCCGATGGTCGGTCAACAAAGTTTTGTACAATGCGGATCCGAGCATTAATGACGTAAAGTACTTGGATACATAGAGACATTACACATAATTTGTGATTTTACTATGGATATCGATCCTTAATTCGGCTACCTGTGCCCGCATTAAGGCTCGGGGGCTGCTGGGTTTCGGGCTTATTATTTACAAATACTAAAGGGGCACATCGATCACCTGATCTGGTGTTGCCACCCGACCAAGTGTCTCGGGGGCTACTGCATTGCTTGTTCAATGCAGAAAATTTTAAGTGCAATACAATTTCCGAGGAGATTTTGATCCTCAGGTTGGTCGGCCGCACCCAACCTGAGTCTCGAGGACTGAGCACGCCGCTTTTTGTGTCCCGAAGTATTCTGCCGAGCTAGGAGTTGATCCTCAGACCAATTTTGCAAATCAACCTGAGTCTCAGCGGCTACTGTGATTAGTGGTCTTATGTCATCCTTCAGGTACATCTCGGGTTTTAGACCGATACACACCTTGAGGGCTACTAGCTATATATCTCGGCAGAGAATAAATAGCACCAATAAAAATATTGACAAAAAATCGGCCCACAGTCGGGGTGGTGCACCACCTCGGAAGTAGTCCGGCATAAAGCTCGGGTGCTAGTGGCTGGCTCCATAGAGGGCATTTCTGGCATTAAGCTCGGCTAAACTCCTTCAACTTTTTTGAACCAAGGTGATTTATGACACCACGGATATAGTCCGGCGTTGGAGCTCGAATATACAGTCAGGCGTAGGAGCTTGGACATAGTCCAGCGTTGGAGCTCGGATACAGTCCGGCGTTGGAGCTTGGACATAGTCCGGCGTTGGAGCTCGGATACATTTCGTCATTGGAGCTCGGAAGCGGTCCGGCATTGGTGCTCGACTGCAAAAGATACCCCGAATGCAGTCCGGCGTTAGAGCTCGGACGCAAGAGTTCACTGCTTCCCAGGAACAACTTCAAAACCCGGGGTTTGGCATAAAAATAACAAGGCATTGATAAAGGCCGGAAACTTAAAGGGGCTCCTCGGATACCCGACGTGTAAACTCTTCGAATGCACTTCGGTGATCCTCAAGATCAAAGATGAGAAGATTTGTTGAACCAGTTTTCAAGACCGACGACCGAAGATGAAGAGCAGTTCGGAAGAATCGAGGAGCGTCCCTAACTTGAAGACCGGTTCAGGGGGCTACTAACGGTGTCCTGGACTAGGGGGTACTCACCACGTCATCTCCCGATCTGTTAGATTGGGCCGAGGACCCCCATGGCCGTATACTCATGGGCCAGTTCGGACAGTTGCCGCATACAAGGAAGATTCCACAAGACTTGGCGATCAAGACAAGGACTTCTCCCCATCGGCGTATTCGGCTAGGACTCTTGTTATCCTAGGCCTCTGGTGCATTATATAAACCGAGGCCAGGCTAGTCGATAGATGATATGTACAACAATCATACCATAGGCTAGCTTCTAGGGTTTTAGCCTCTACGATCTCATGGTAGATAAACTCTTGTAATACTCATATCATCAATATCAATCAAGTAGGACGTAGGGTATTACCTCCATCAAGAGGGCCCAAATCTGGGTAGACATCATGTCCCCTGCCTCTTGATACCATCGATCCTAGATGCATAGTTCGGGACCCCCTACCCGAGATCCGCCAGTTTTGACACCGACAATGGCCCTGCAGTTGTTGTGGCTATCCATGTTGGGCACGCAGATTCCTTGCAGGGAACCGTTGAGTGGGGACTATAGCTCCCTTATGGTGTATGCTTCCCTTGTTGGAGCAGCTGCGGTGAGTCGGAAGACGGTGTGGCTGAAGATGTAGAAAACGCATAATGTTAACAACGAAACATCTCTCCGATCTGAAGAAATACCCTAAGAGATCAACAACAAGGTACAAGAGTGGTCACATGTCTGTTGACTGAAGACTAAATTGGGGTCACATGATTTTATTTTATTTTGGTACTCCGATATACGCCAGATGGTTGATGGCCGTCTTGTGCCTCCCGGCTAACACTGTTCAGAATCTTCCCCGAAGAGCCAGTGACCACCGGCAGAGCAGCCTGTCTCTGCCGTCCGTGGCCCCAACCAAAACCCCGCTCCCTGCACCACCGCACTGCCGTGGTTGCGCCGCCCCCGGGCCAATCCACAAAGACTCGCCGTCATCCAGATCTGGCAGCGGCATTACCTTCAACGCACACAACTCTAAGATAGCCATCTAAGCGCTGCTTCCGCGGCGAACTTGCGCCCCCACACCCTTACATTATACACCAGCCAACCGACAGCCTAGGAGCTCCGCCAGCTCGAGGGGTGCTGCTTCCCATTGGGAATCGATTTGCCCAGAATGAAAATTCAAACAACTGATGCCTAAATAAAGTGATTTGAGATGAGGGTGCGACCTATCTAGCGGCCCGGTGAAGTAGGCAGCTCCAGCTGCCTAGTCGGTGAGGCCGGCACGGTTGCAGTGGCTACCGGCTATAGGGAAGCAGAGATGTCGCAATGGTCGACCGCTACGGGGAAGCAGCGTCGGGGCTCTGGACGGGTCCAAAGTTGGAGCCGCTCCGGCGCCATGAACAACGGAGGGAGGCTCCAGTACGGTTCACGCGGCCATCGTCGAGGCAGCTCCGGCAGCACGGAGTAAGAGGCACATGGCCCAGTGCACGACAGCAAATGGGCAGCGTCTTCGGGATTAGAGAGGAGGGCGGCTATGAATTTGGTGCGGTGGTGGGCGCCATGGAGGAGGGGCTGAGGTTTCACGGCTCGGGAGAAGGGAGCTTCCGGGGAGAAGGTGATTTGGCGCCCATGAGGTATGAATGGGGAATTGGGAGGGGGAACCATGTCTTACG
>NC_041382.1:299033821-299034815 GCF_002162155.2 Triticum dicoccoides | reverse complement strand
CCATTAGGCTTCTCGGCTTGGGTCTGTGTACTGATGGTCGGGGATAGTAGAGTAACTTTGCTTCTCCCAAATAGTGGGCGCGAGCGATTTCGGGCGAGGAGGGCGTGTTTTGAAATATAGTGGGCAAGAGCGATTTTGGACGAGGAGGGCATGTTTTCAAATATAGTGGGCGCAAGCAATTTCGGGTGAGGAGAGCGTGTTTTGAAATAGTGGGCGCGAGCTATTTCGAGCGAGGAGAGGGTTTTTTTCCGACCATGGTTTATGAATTATTCGGCACATGTCATTTCGGCCGAGGAGAAGGCGTGCTTGGATGAAGTTACGAACCTACCCTCGATGTACAACGGGCCAATGATGCGTGTCCCACATAGGCCGGTAATTTGGCATCTCACATTTATTTGCTCGGGCGAATTCCACCGAGTAGAGGGTGTTTAATGGTTCATTCAAATTTTGGGAGAACGAGCATCCACGTCTACTTTACCAAGTCGATTGTAATCTAATTTTGAAATATTAGCTTGCCACTTCTTTTTTAGATGGAGAGATGATGCTCGGGATTAATGTGTTTTTACATGCTTGTTGCTAGTGATTTACTATATGACAAATAGTTGACCCACTCAAAAACGGGAATCAAACCCAAAGTGAAATATCTCGATTCAATGAAATAACTCGTTCACCAGGTCAAAATAGTGAACTAAATCCAAAATTGAACAGCTCAATCGAGTAGCATGTTGTACAGTATTATAGTACTCCATGAACTTGTTGAAAGTAAAATTAATGAACTTGTTTGATATACGCGTATCTCCGTTCATGTGTGGATTGCAGACAACATGTTCTCCAATTTAAATATTTGAATGCAAGTATATGTCGAAACATGGTTTATATCAGTCTTTGATGCATAAAACGCGACCTCCCCCTCTTCCGGACTCCTGCTCTCTCCCTCTCTCTCTCTCTCTCTCTCTCTCTCTCTCTCTCGCCGAAAATCTTCAATTCTTTTGCA
>NC_041382.1:299010870-299033323 GCF_002162155.2 Triticum dicoccoides | reverse complement strand
CATGCATATATACTCCATCTATAGGTGTCGTGGGTTTGGCACGACAGATGTCCTTGTGACAGGACTTAGTCGTGGAGCCATTGCAACGGGTTAGCTTAAGGGGGTTAAACCGGACAAGGGGACACGGAGAGTTTATACTAGTTCGGACCCTTCGATGAAGGTAAAAGCCTACGTCTAGTTGTGATTGGTATTGCTTGGGTTTCGAAGGCCAGGGAGCGAATCCGCTTTGTCTGGCTCTCCAGTTGTTGTCTGTCCCTTGAACCGTTGCTGGGTCGTCCCCTTATATATATATGGGTGGCGCCCGTCGGTTTACAGAGTCCCGCAACCGGCTCATAAATGTGTCTGGTTCGGTCTCCACTCTTTCTATCTTACAACGCAAGTTACATACTAATTCCGGTTCACGGCTACAGGCTTTAAACCGTTGCTGGCCCCTGGGCCTTCCCTCTTCTGTCTACATGGTCTTCAAGCATAACCCACTACGGATGAAACTAACCCGGCCTTTCCTGGCCGGTTTACACCCAATAGTAATATCCCCAACAATAGGTCTCTGTCACACACTATGTATGATTCTCTAATCCAAGCTTAGTATCTTGGGTGCACTCATTGTACGCACACAAATTCCTTGGCTCGTTGCCCGTAACTCTCTCACGCACCACTCTGTCGTCTTGGAGCTCTTCCCTCTCTCTCTCAAACTCTCCATCTACCTGGGTCACACATACACATGCATATATCACTCGCACTCAATAGACCCATCTAAAACTCTTTCTCTCTCCCTCATTCTCTCTCCATCTCACACGCACACACACACAATCTCATGCCTAGCCAAGTATGATGGTCTCTCTCTCAAATATAGGCACAAGCAGTCTCCCCCTATATGTGTATGACTAGCTAACCTTAGTCTCCATCACAAACATGTGCATGGTCTATCTCAATTTCTCTCAGGGCATCTTTCTATCGCGTGCGCACCTCCCTTGATCTCCCACCCATATAGTCCCCTCATGATATCGAGGGGATATCTCTATCACAAATACACCCTCTCTCCCTCCCCATGCGTCCATGTTCTCCATGTGTCCCTCTCGACCTTTGTTCCTTGTTGGCCAGACCTCTATTGGACATGTGCTATAGGGGTGTCTCTCTCCGTTGAAAACAGTCACGCACCAGCTATCTTCGTGTATCTCCTCACCTTGCTTTTCTATCTCGGAGATGCATGCGTGATATGTTTGCATAAGAAACGAAAAAACACACTCTCTCTAATTTATTGTTTGTTGTCCCTTTCTCTTTCACAGACATACTCTTTTTGCACACTCACTCATTCTCCTTCACACGCACATGATCGCTCTCGACTTAGGCACTCTCTTCGGTCCATAGCATATATATTTATTGAAGAGTCAAACATCACAAAGTTGGGCCATGTACATGGAGAAGAAAAATTACATCTAGAACGGCAAACATATACCATTAGATTCATCATGAGATATAGTTTCCTATGATGTATCTTTGGTATTGTAGATATAAATAACATTTGCATAAACCTGATCAAAGTTTCCAAAGTTTGACTCCTAAAAAATTTACATGCACTGCATTATCGAGCGTATGGAATATCTCTTTCCCCCTCTCAGCTATCTGAGGCACCACTCAACCTTATGGGGGCTCCTCTATCTCTCTCAAACTTTATATCTCCCTGGTTCACACATACACATGTCTCGCTCGCGCTACATATAGACCCATCCAACACTATCTGCCCTTGTTCTCTGTCTATGTGACATGCACCCCCTAAGTACCATAATACCTCACTCCATCATAGGCGCGCGCACTCCCCTTAAGTATGATTATCTCTCACTAGCCATCTAGAACACACGTATTGTCTCCTTCCATCCATACTTCTATCTCGACATCTCTCGGGGTATATTCTGTCGCGCACACACCTTGTCACTCGATCTCCCACCCATGTAGTGCCATCACGATCTCCAAGAGATCTCTCTATGACAAACATACACTCTCTCCTCTCCATGTCTGCATTTTCTCCGTACGTCTCTCTCGACCTCTCTCCCTTGTTTGTCAGAACCCTCTTGGCCACATGCTAGGGGTCTTTCTCTCTCGATTGCACACAACCACACACTATCTCCTCACCTTGCTTCCATTGTCGAAGATGCATGTGTGATATGTTTATATAAGACACACACGCCTTTTCTCTACTTTTATCATGTATTGTCCATGTCTCTTTCACACACGCACACACAATTTTTCACTCACTCTTTTAATTTGACTCACTCTCTCTCTCTCTCTCTAGTTAGGGACTCTCTCACGTCCATAAGCATATGGATGTTTTGAAAAGTCAAACCTCATAAAAGTTTGACCAGGTATATGTGGAGAAAAACATTTACATCTGGAACGATCATTAGATTCATCACAACATGTACTTACTTCATACTATCATTTATCTTTGGTATTGTAGGTATAAGTAATTTCTTTATAAACTTGGTCAAAGTTTCAAAAGTTTGACTTAAAAAAATGTTACCACTACATTATCGAACTGAGGGAGTAGCTCTTTCCCTCTCTCTGCTATCTCTCATGGGCTCATATACGGCCAGAGACTCGAAAATTTATTTGCCCATTAGTGACTTGTCAGGGCGGTGGATTTTCATTTGTACGATAAAGCTGCATCCACCTAAAGTAACGAAAGTTATTACGTAAACTTCCTAGATTCCCTCTTCGTAGGTGCAGCATTACTCCTAACATTTGTAATATTAGTTTGAAACTTGTAATATTTCTGTTTCCTATTCCTGCGTTTTCAAAATCCCGCGAATCAAAGAGGTCCTGAGTTGGTGATGATGTTGTGCCTGCCATCTTTCACCAATAGCCATTGGATCTAGATCTGACGCATACAAAGCAAACTTCTCCAGTTTTGCAAAAAAATACCCGCACTTGTTCACTATTTACAAACAACTCCTTGTCTCTCACAATCAGCCTTATCTCCTCCCACAACATCTAGAAGGCCATGGAAAAATCTGGCGCGATGGCCGCTACCGGCGCCGCGCCGTCCACCCCCAATCTTGGTGTTCCATGCAATGCACGGGCATCTCCGCACGGGAAATTATGTCACACACGACGAGTTGTAAGTAGGATAGCTCTATAGCCATGATGATAGTGACTGCAGACGGTGAGGCTGACTTATGAGTTGTGCCGAACATGGCGCCTATACTCAGGTGTCATCTCTGGCGCAGGGTCTTGTCACTTCACTGCGATGAGCAGCACATAATAATTTGACAAACGGGTAGTACAGTGCTACTACATTGGTAGTACTACTACTAGTACTAGCACCACCGTCTGGATTTAGTAGTACTACCACGTCCATCTGGATTTAGTATTTGACTAGCAATATCTAGTAATGCATGTCACAAAAAATGTACTACTCCCTCTGTTAATAAGTACATGGTGTATTGTTTTATTCCTTCCGGTAGATGGCTCAAATCTGAAGTCTCATCAATCAGACTACTATTGTACTCACCGAGCGCTCAGCTTTGTAAGCTACCAACAAAAAATTGCAAGCAAAGACTACTATTGTACTCCGTCTGTACTGGTGCATTAGTCACGTTACGAAAACCAAATAGTAATCCCACAACTTTTAGGCGCCTTGCATCAATTACCCACCTCGTTCCCTGTTTCTTTCCACAAAAAAAGAAATCACCCAATACAAATATGACACGTGGGGTGCGTATGCATCCAATGACTTGAGACTACTCCCTCTATCTAGGTGTATGACTAGCCACAATGAAGAGTAACATACACTAGTACTACCTTTCATAGTGGGTAGTAACATAAGTATGGTAACATGCAAATCCTCATTTATTAGGTTATAAACTCATATTGCATTGGTACATGTGATGTTATAGTAATAACTAGCTAAGTTACTCAAACTACCTCTCTCCTCATTAACTCATTGCAACATAAGCAAATTTGTTGAGTTGGACTCGATGTTACAGCTGAAGTTACTCCCACTGTGGCTAGTCTAAGTCATCTTAGAGCAAATGAAAAATAGGAGTGGGCTCTCATGCAAGAGCCTTGCTATATGCGGATTCCTAGACCGATATACAATAAATATTGAGAAAGAGAGAGAGAGAGAAGATGAGAAAAAGTAGTACTCTTATAGCTAACCTTATTGTATGAGTGGCTACAAGTGATGGCTCTACTATGACATGGCAACATCATATAGCCAACAGTTGACTATACTATTAATTTTTAACCATGCTCTTAGGTTGTGCACGGTGACCAAGACGAAGGGGAAAGCGAGAGAACTTAATGTCTTTTTCCTAATTAATAGGATTACATGCAATGAACTAACCACTTCATGTCATGTTTGGTAGTCTCAAGTCATTGAAAGCATGCATGGCCCACATCTCTCATTGGTTGATATGTCACGAAATAAGAAACGAGGAGGGTGTTAATGTACGATGCCTAAGTGTTTTGTGACGGAGGGGGGCGTAGCTTCCTTGACTTACTGCACCTGCGTTTGGGAGAATGACCTGTGGGCCCAACAGGTGGCTGGCCCACCTATCATACAGGCAAAGGCAGGTGCAGTAGAGGGCTGAGGAGTAGATGGCCAACACACACGTGAATGCAACGCAGTCTGCACTTCTCATATAAGGCTAGCCATAGTGGGGGTAACATAAGTAGTAACATGCACTAGGGACTCACAAACATGCTTATGTGCAGTCAATTAAAGAAGAGAGAGATGGTTATAGTAACATAGGTAGATATCGTAACATAATAAATGTTATGCTACTATGTGTCATGCATGCAAATAAATGAGACCACCTATGATACTAATCTATGTTACTATGCACTATGAATGTAGTACCATACACTAGTATCATATGAATGATACTAGTATATGGTACTCCCCACTCTGACCAGCCTAAAGGCTCCCTGCCAGTCCAATCCACGAAATCCTGCGCACCCTAACCAAGGGCAAGAGTGATCACTCCAATCGCAAGAACCAAAATTTACAAGTTACAAGTTCAAAAGGAAAAGCATGCCATGTTCGCGTATGTTGCACCCTCACACGGTTGGTCCGGCACGCCGCTCAAGGGGGAATGCGTGCTGTGTTGCATTTTCACTTACAAGTGGGACTGTAGTTGAGCAAACCAACTATTGGCAAACCCCCACCCCTCCCGCCACACGATGGCTGAGAAAACAGGAGGGAGAAGAGATGGTTGTAGCACAGACTCCAAGAAAATTGGTGTCCGATGGGACTTGTGTGGGTGGCGTGTGCCGTACTGCTAGACGTGAATGCTAGTTATGGCCCATGCCACCCCAGTATATCGAGCCTATATCAAGGTTCTAGTTACATAGAACAAATTTCTTGGAGTTCATGCTCAGCCCTCCTCCATCTGTCTCCTCAGCCAGCCAGCAGACGCGGGGAGCCCATCGTATATTTGCTCACATGTGGTCCCACATGTCCTTGAAAATGCAAGAGGACCCACTAAACCTGCACATCTTTCACCTCGACATGCTAGTGATGAAAAACAAATCCAATAAAGATCTTTGGTGGCCTCTTTTGGAGTTACTCAAGAGTATTAAGATTCTAGTTACAGTTTAACCCGAGATGCACATCACGTGGCTTCAACTACCACTCCATTTTCTAGCATGACACGACCTGGATGCTGGAGGTCCCACGTGTTGGCAAAAGGAGGAAGAACTCGACCAAATGTTCTCCATTTAGACCGGAGGAGTAGGAAACACAGCAAGCCCTGTGCCTACATCATACTACTACTTACAAGCCCACCTCACGCAGTCACGCTATCACCATATTTCTCCGCCTCCGTGCGACACCTAACTCTAGTTGATCTAACAGGAACTAACTATTGGGTTGCTCTATATGATGTGGCAACTTCATACTACTATGGATGCTGGCTATACTACTACGGCACTAACACTCCAAGAAGTGAGTCGAAAACCATTTATAAATTGAGATTATGACATGCATATGCAAATGTACCATTCATTACATACAACAAGTCATCAACACACAACAACAACGAGGGTACATGTTGGATTATAGATTAGTTCCAACAAAACATTCTAGTAAATACTAAAGTTTTCATCACACAACAAATAAGAAGTAATGAAATGAACTTCAGCTCAAGCACTCCTCGGCGTTGGAAACACCTGATTTGAACCAGAAGAGTTTCGCTTGGGAAGGGTCAGCTACTGTCAATCTCGAGACCAACGCAGGACTGATCATCCAGGCTGAAGCAGCCTATTTCATGACCCATATTGTGACAGCCACGGTAGGTAAGCATAGCAATGCCCAAGGTATAGATTCAATTGCTTATCATAAATGGTAGTAATGTTGTGTCAATAGCAGATGGATCGCCTTTCACCATGATTGGATAGTTTTGTCCAAGGAAGAGCGAGTTTCCTCCAAGAGTATCAATACAAAACCAGGGAGAAGGTGTTTGCGCTAGCACAGTAGTATCCATCTCGAGTACCCTGCAACGGATGTTGGAATAGGTCCGGAGAGTGCGACCATGGGAGTCAACACCTGCTTCCACACTCACATCAGCGGTGCCCTATATACAGACAATAAGAGGTGATCCATCGGAATAAGTTGCCAGGCACCACTGAGTACTCCTATATGGGTCCTCATGCTCGTGATCATCAACATCATCATCTCCTCCTTGGTTATAAATTTTTTCAAGTATAGGTGGTGGAATGTTCACACGACCTTGGAAACACAAGAAGGTTAATTAGTAAAGGGAAACTAGCTAACCCACATGCATGTGGATGAAACAATTATAATTACAGTGGAAGACAAACGTACCGAAAGCATCAGGATTCCATGCAAAAACAGTGCCATGAGTGGTGGCAACAAACACAAGACCCTCGTATTGCATTGCATCATAGTACTCATCCTTGTATAGAAACTGTTTTTTGAGAAATATCCATCTAGTCGAACTATGAAGGAAGCAAACAAGCTTGTCGAAGATAGCAACAACTACATATTCCATTAAATCCCAAGAGTGGCCAGGAACTTGACAAATTGCTATCTTCTGTAGACGACAGTCACCATGACTGTAGTTGAAAGTACGGTCATAACCGGTGTGCACAACCTCTGGCTAGTCTGAGATTTTTGGAAGTGGAACCCGGTGACGAGTGTACACATTCACAAGTTCCCACTCATAGTTGGACCCAATATAAAAAACCCAATCTCCATTTGCACCTGCCCAAGCCTTACCCTCAAGCGATGGCATCTTAACATCACACGTATCATTATCAAGAGGCACCAACTTGCACAAGGCGAGGCCTCCGTCGTCCGCGCACTAGTGAGCAGGGTCACGGTGAAGAAGATAAGGGAGATCAAACCGCTCCTGGACCCTTGGGTTCATTGTAATGATGTTATTAGTTGAGTCGAGAATGGCCGAACGAACCTGCCATGCTAGCCGAGGTGATGATGTCGCACAGATCAATGACTTCCTCCACCACGTCATCATTCAGATTGGGGCAAGAATAACGGGGTCATTTTCGGTCTGTTCCCTCCATGGAGAAGACGATCGAACAATGGCAGAAGGAAAGGTGACGGAAAATGGAGGGAGGAAGAGTGTGCGACAACAGTTCCAAATCGAGAGGGAAAGGCGAAGATTTGGTGGACGGTTGCCACATTACACAAAGAGGTGCCCTGACCTACATAGACGTCCGTTCAGAAATTGTACAAAAGGACTCGGTGTCGTCTTACTAACATGTGGGAATGGGACCACATGTCAACGAAGAGGCTAGTGGGGAGCGGATGGTTGCCATAGAGGTCACACACTGTCAGACCTAGCACCCGCGAGGGATGGCTTCCGTCCCCCACACGAGTGAAGCCACTTGGCACCCCCACACGGTTGGTCCGCCATGCCGCTAGGCCAACTCTAGCGCGTGCAGCTCAGATGCGTGCTCGCTCAGCCCCCTTTCCCTCGACACCCTGGAGCTACCCAACCATGGCTACATGTTTTCCGCACCCGGCGGCCGGATTTGGAGCGGATCCGGTAGGGCTTGAGCTTGCCCGTTTGTGGGAGGTCATGCCACACCATGGACTGGCCAGGCACCGGGCCGGAAGGCCCCGGCAAGGCCGCAAGGACGCATGCAGGTATTGACTCCTCCTTTAGTCGCTCGGATCTACACCATCGGCGGTCCGCCGGCAGATACATGAATGGCGGTCGGTCGGGCTCGGTGCTGGCCCAAAATCTCGTCGGTGCACCATTGCCACTCATTACGTGTGACGACTGCCCAAAGAAGTTCTTGCGCCGCGTGTCTACAACGTCGGAACATCGAGGATGGGTGTTCATCAAGTGCTCAACCGATGGGGTATGTGCTACTTTAGCTTCGGTTGTGCTCTCGGATTAGACTTGTTGTGCTAACTTAAAATTTTATTATGTAGAATAGATGCAAGTTTTGGTATTTGGAAGAAGAGTACATTGATATATTGATAGAGCACAATTTAGTAGATGTTGTAGCACTTTTAGCTAGCATAGAGGATAGAGATGAGACTAGTGCACTTGTTGATATAATATAGGCTAGACATGAGACAAGATGCGAGGAAGCAACGTCTACTTCTTTACACTTGAAGAAGAAAGAAGCACGCAAGATCAAGCCTCTGCAGATCAACAATGAATGCATCGAGAAGGCAATAATCCAACTTACAGGAGCAGCTATGGAAGTTGGGTATCTTCTAAAATGTATTCTTGTGGTTCTTGTTTTCTTTGGTCTTGCTTTTCTAGTCATATTTTGGTGTTGTATTTCCATGTAGCAAATATCAATGACGGAAAAAAGATATGTGTTTGCAAAGAAAAATGTACGCGGTCGGGATGCGTCCGCGCGTTGGGTGCACTGCCACCGCATCTGAGAAATGGCCCGGACACGACCCCATTACCGTACCCAAACGGACAGAATCCAAGCAAAATGGAGGTCCGCTAGGGGTCGTGCGTTGGAATTGGCCTTATAAGTGGGACCGTAGTTGAGGAAACCGACTAGTATCGGCAGGCCCCCACCTCGCCCGTCGCATGATGGCTGAGTTAGAGAAACGACGAGGTTGAAGAGATAGCTGTAGCACAGACTCCAAGAAATATGGTGTCAGATGGAAGTCGCCTGGTGGCGTGTGTTGTACTCCTAACGTGAATGCTTGATCTGGCCCATGCCACCCTACTATATATCGAGGATTCGAGTTGCTGCTATGTACAACGAATACATTAACAAATGGCCCACCTCACACTGTGGCCAAATTTCCTGGAGTCTGTGCTAGGTTAAAAAATGTTCTTTGTGAGGGTGGGTGGCTGGTCTCAAGTATAAAAACTTGTTGTATTACGTATACGTAGACATAGAGATAGTGCAGCAGTTTTGAAAGTTTTAACCCAAACATCAGAATGCAATTTCTACTGGACTCATCCGAGGACCTAGGATGATGGGATTCGCAGCTATAGTAACTTCACCCGCCCGACGCGCGAAGGATGTGAATCTAGTACAAATAGTAGTAGTACTATTGTTGATTAGGCTCGTCCGATAACCTGTTGCAATGCACGTACAATTATGTATTCAGAAAATATTTTTTGCCTCGTCGCAGCACCCACTCAGAGAAGCGACTCGAAAGCCATTCACAAATTTAGTAAGTTTATCACAGGCATATCATTTTATTACATACAACAGGTCATGAACCCACAACGACAACGATGATACATTCTAGTAAATACTAAAGTTTTCATCACACAACAAATAACAAGCAATGAAATGAACTTCAGCTCAACCAATCCTCGGTGTTGGAAATGCTTGCATTGAACCAGAAGTGATTCCCTAGGAAGGGGCAGCTACTGTTAATCTCGAGACCAACGCAGGACTGATCATCCAGGCTGAAGCGACCGATGTCAGGATGCATATTGTGATAGCCATGGTAGGGAACCATAGCAATGTCTGAGTTATAGATACAATTTCTTCTCATAAATGGTAGTAATGTTGTGTCCACATCTGTTGGATTGCCTTTCACCATGATTGGATAGTTTTGTCCAAGGAAGTGCGAGTTTCCTCCAAGAGTATCAAAACTAAACCAGGGAGAAGGTGTTGGCGCTAGCACAGTAGTATCCATCCTGAATACCCTACAACGGATGTTGGATTATGTACGGAGAGTGCGACCATGGGAGACAACACATCCTTCCTTAGTAACATCAGCAGTGCCGTGTATACAAACAAGAAGAGGTGATCCACCGAAATAAGTTGCCAGGTGCCACTGAGTATGTGGGTTCCCATGCTCGTGATCATCATCATTGTCATCTCCCCCTTAGTTATAGAAATTTTCAAATATAGGTGGTGGAATGTTCACAGGACCTTGGAAAGACAAGAAGGTTAATTAGTAAAGGGAAACTATCTAACCCGCATGCATGTGGATGAAACAAGTATAATTAAGGTGGAAGACAAACGTACTGAAAGCATTAGGATTCCATGCAAAAACAGTGCCACGAGTGGTGGAAGCAAACACAAGACCCTCGTGTTGAATTGCATCACAATATTCATCCGTGTATAGAAACTGATTTTTGAGAAATATCCAGCGAGTCGAATCTTGAAGGACGGCAACAAGCTTGTCTAAGTTAGCGACAACACAAGCATTCCTATAACCCCAAGAGCGGTTGGGAACTCGACAAGTTGCTATCTTCTGTAGACAACGGTCACCATGATCGTAGTTAAACATATGTAGAACCCGGTGACGAGTGTACACATTCACAAGTTCCCACTCGCAGTTGTACCCAATATAAACAACCCAATCTCCATTTGCACCTTCCCAAGCCTTACCCCCAAGCGATGGCATCTTAACATCACACATATCATTATCAAGTGGCATCAACTTGCACAAGGCAAGGCATGCATCGTCAGCGCACCAGTGACCAGGTTCACGGTGAAGAAGATAGGGGAGATCAAACCACTCATGGACCCCTGGGTTCCTTGTAATGATGTTATTAGTTGAGTCGAGAATGGTCTTGAACGAACCTGCCATGCTAGCCGAGGTGATGATTTCGCACCAATCGATGAGTTCCTCGACCATGTCATCTTTCAGATCAGAGCAAGAATAACAGGGTCGTTTCCGGCCTATTCCCTCCATGGAGAAGACGGTCGACCAATGGTAGAAGGAAGGGTGAAGGAAAATGGAGGAGGGAGGAAGAGCGTGCGATAGCAGTTCCAAATCGAGAGGGAAAGGCGAAGAGTCGGTGGATGGTTGCCACGGTACACGAAGAGGCGCCCCGGCCTACATACACATACGTTCGGAAATTGTACAAAAGGACTCGCCGTCGTCTCACTAACATGTGGGAACGGGACCACATGTTAACGAAACATGGTGTGTAATTTCTCGTGCAAAATGCGATCTAGCCGCGTTGGCCCGAGATGCCGCATTAGTTATCGACCTTTTATTTTTTAATGGTGTGCCATTCAGTTTTGAAGCACGAGTAAGTGGTACTGTATGCAGAGAAAATATAAACTGCTCTACCACTACTCCACCTCTAGTAATAGTAGTATAAAAAAGATATATAGGCTGGAGCTTCAGCACTTTCTTGCTAAGGGCTGCCCACTTGCTTTTCACACTATCACCCTCTCTCCAGATCTAAATAAGATGGCCTCTCTCTCCCTCCTCACCGGTGGTCATAGATCCACCGAGGAAGAATAGGACGTGCAGCATTGACGCACTCGTCGTCGACGAGTGAGGTCATGCACTGACGACTCAGACCTAGAGCCCGCGTAGGATGGCCTCCTTCCCCAAGCTTGCGGCCGTAGTGTGTGCGGAGGACGACGACCACGAGCGAAGCCACTTCCTGCCGACCCTCAGGTATGCTACCTCTTTTCGAACCATACCCTTGTTCTATTGCCCCATCTGCCACATCGTTGCATGTGGATGTTTTTCCACTCCACCATCTTCCCAATTTGCTATCCACTGCTATACTGGTGACGCAGATGAAAACCTTAATTTGCACTATTAAAGGAAACCCTACTTCATGCTGACTAATCCATGTCTAGGTTGAATAATGAAAGGAAGGGAGACCATACTATCCAAGAGAATAGGCATCGAAACCGCATCTAGGTTGAAAAGGGGAAAATCAGTAGCTAAAGTGAACAAAAATGGGACGTAATCCACATATGCTGCTTGGATATTTGTTGCTCTAGGCAACCATACCTCCCTCACCACTCTATGCGTCCATGGAGGTACATCATACTGGTGCGCCCACCATCCGAATGCGCCTCCCATGCTATTATTGCCACTTTTTTGTTGTTAGTATAACGCCAGCGGTCAAGTCAAGCAATGCTACTGCTAAGGTGATGCCACATTAAACTAATGCCACACTCAGTCTAATGCCACCAATAAATTTAAGCAGTGCCATTTAATGTTAGTGGATTATTTCAGGGTTAGCTGTTGATTGTGGATGTATGGAAGATTTTTTGGCTAAGGCATTCTAATGCTATTGCACAGCCAGTATACCAACGATGAATCTTGTTATTACCTTCAGATTTTTGCACTATTAATGCTTATATATTACATACCTCGAGTTAGTTAATAATATTTACCTTCAAGGTACATGGTTTGCACTTTTTTATGTTGTCATTAGTTAATAATGCTAGTTACCTTCAGACTTTAGTATTTGGTTTAATGCTCTTGCACAGCTACTATACCAATGTTGAAACTTGTTACCTTTACATTTTGTATTGTTAATTCTTATAGAAATCTTCTAGTGCTAGAGCTTATTGAAATTTGTTCAGTAAAACCATTGTACTGTACCCTGTAATAAAATAACTACTCTACTGTTGCACTAGCCACTCGATTAGTCTATATTTGTACTATTCGAATGGTGTTGCATTCGCGTATGGACATATATAAAGTCTAGCAAGCTTTCCCAGATATGTGCTCAAGAAAACTACCACATGTTTTTCTAAATACTAGACGTTTGGGTACTTTAAATTGAACTGCGAAAATGTCTTATATTAAGGAACAAAGGGTGTAGAGTTCACTCAAATTATCCTGGTAAAGCTAGTCACACCTTTGTTAAAACTAATGTTCATTATGTAATCGGGGGAGGTCTGTATGTTTGTCTCTAATGCCTGTCGACTACATACCTGACATCATGATGTAATGTTAAGTCATTTCCATTTGTATAGTGTCACTGGACTGTTAAGGTGGTGATGGCATTTTATTTTAGTTGAACTGCACAAAATATGCTTAAAAGAAGAGGAAAGGTCAGGAATGGCTCAATTTTTTTAGAAAAAACTATGTATGCCTTCCTGACATCAGCCGTTGTTGCCTTATTTATTCCTTCAAACAGGTGGTTAGAAACAGTCTTGCTACCTTTTCCCATTAAGAAATTGGAATGCTTATATTTGTGTGTCTATGCTTCAACTAGTGCCACTTTTATAGTAATCACACTTTCAATATCTATGCAAACAGGGATGCTCAATTTTAGTGGAACTGCACAAAATGTCCAAATGGTTCAACATTAGGAGCATGTTTTCTTCCAAACCTTTATATCCAATTGGTGGCACTATGAGTTGTTTATTACGAAGGTACATGGTTTGCTACTATCTTGCTACTCTTTTTGTAATGTCATTAGATAGTAATACTAGTGGTTTGCATGTGAATTTATTGGCAGGGTGGACCTACATTGGAGGTGCAGGACATGATTCAATGGTTGGATGCTCAATTTCGGTTGTATCAATTTCACCTCTTCCATCACTGCTCAACATGGATATCCTTGGTTTGATGAAGAATAAGCGCTATATTTCTGCTATGAACGAGCAAATCAATTCAGTATGAAATTGTCCAGGGCAAAACATGACTGTATCAAATTGTCCAGTGCAAAACATGACAGATGCTAAGCGGAAGAGACGTGTTTAAACCGAAAATACAAAGTGGGGTATATGTTTACTAGCCGCTTGATATTTGTGCAGATAGAGATGTCTGCCCTTTGCTATTTGCCAAACAAACAAAGTGACCACAATTTTGGTTGAACTGCACAAGAGAATAGTATAGTCACTGCATGCAGTGCCATTTGAAAATAGACACAGAAAGATTGGATAGTCACTTCATGGATTGCAGAAAAGTAGTACTATACTATTTATTGGTCAACACTAGGTGCTTCATTTCTTTGGTCCGATTATACAATGGGCATCATTTTGCCTAAGTTAAAGTTTGTATTCCAAAAATAGTCTCGCCGTGTGATCGAGAGAAGACCAAACCATATTGCAGTGGATGTTCCTCCATCATGTGTGGTTCATTCTCATGGTTCCAGCTATTGGTGAAACCACTTACATTTGCAAGAGGAATTATAGAATTCATAAACAAATTTGTCTTTCACTCTGTACTGAATGTTGGCTAAGAGAAGCATCCATGTTAGTAGGAAGAACATATGTTTTTTTCTAGATCTTTGCTTTTGGAGCTACATATTTTTATATGATCTGTGAATCATTGAGATGCATTCACATGTTGATCTTATGTATGGGAATCATACTAGTTGGTTTTGAATTTGGGCTACTAATGTGAACATATTACAATGCCAGGCCTGCGAGTCTCGTGTGAACATTTCGAACGGATCAGCTCTTACTTCTGTGCACACCATGATCCTTATTTCTGTGTTCTCAGTGTTTACAAGTTACTAACAATTCCTTATTTTTGTTCGCTCAGTGTTTACAAGTTATTGATCGATCACTAGCTAGCCTACTAATGTGCTCCTGATAGTTTTAGTTGTGACGCAAGATCCGAAGTGGCAGTTTTTTGAATAAAAATGCCTACCTCTGAAGAAACTAAGAAGCTGCTCTGAAGAAAATGACATGTGAATCTGAAGAAACTGCCAGCAAAAACATTCGCTAATGCCTTATCTCCCAGCGAACGTTCATCAGCTAATGCAATCATCCACCTACACCATCCGACCTACTCGATCCTACATGTACACTATCCAACCTACTCGATCCTACACGGATAAATAACGGATCACACATGTACTACCTCCTTTCTGGTTTGCAGGGCTCAATTCAAAAAATGACCTACTCGATCCTACACGAATAAATAGCGGATCACGCATGTACTACCTCCTTTCTGGTTTACAGGCCTTAATTCAAAACTCTCACCAACCAAGGTAGGTGATGAGTGCTGGAATAATTTTTGACAAGGAGGGAGTACCTCATATGGATGATTCGAGTGCACTCGTTTGACCGTCATGCCGGCGTGCAACCCAACACGGACGAGACACGCCACTGACGGGATGGGATGGCACAGTCATAATTTCAGTTTTTCTAGTTTTCACAGCAAGCTGGTGCGCTAAGCCATGCCTACTTATCCTTTGAATTCCGATGACCGCGATGACCGCCGCGTTTCCCGCAACACGCTGGTTCACCTACCTTCCGCCTATAATTACTATTTCCCAAGCTTCTCCGGTGGCACCATCACCCAACTCGCCCTATCCTCATAAGCCCCCACCGGCCCGACGTTGCTCGCCACTTATCCTCGCTCTTGCCACGTCCGTCATGCCCCCGCCCTTCCTCGAGAGGCGACGCCAGAGGCGTCACCGCTGGAACTAGTGTTTGGTTTTTCACCGGAAGGCAGACGGAGGGAGGAGGCATTCTGTCGGTCTTTAGATGGCAATGCAGAGTATGAGGAGTTGTTGGAGTGCGACCGCCTTGCGGAGGACCAGCGTATCACCGATTTGCGCCGCCAGCGGGACATGGAGCAGCAGTGCACCGACGCTCTGAGTCGCGAGCAGAGAGCCCACAACTGGGCCCGACTACGTGAGGTAGGCGCCCGGCAAATAGCCCTAGAGGCTGTCGGGCACGCACGCGTTCGAGACACCGAATTTTACTACCAGCTCGTCAAGTGGGTTTCCCTCTTAGAAGCCGAAGCTTCGGTGAACCACACCGGCATGGAAAGGGCGAACACGCAGGAGCAACGCGCCCTATCGCACCTCTGGCAAGTCCGAGGAGAGGCGGAGGACGCCGGTGCCGGTGTTTAGCGTGTACCGCAGATGGCAGCCGGCATTGTCTAGTTAGCTAAGAGTAAGTTAGTACTTGTACACTACTAGAGTATTAGTGGGAGTAGATAGTTAACTTGGCTATGATGGTTGTCAACGTGGAAGTTCAGTACTCTATATCTGGATCAGACCGGTTAATTTGCTCTGAATGTTGAACTTTCCGTTTGAACGTATGGAATGGGCTGTTATTTTCTTAAATGGGTTGTATTTGTCCGCCATGGGTTTAGAGGCTGACTTGTGGGCCTACCAGGTTGATGAGTACACAATCAGGAGATGATTGTACATGGAGAGGATGACAGCAGGGACCCACCAAGGTCATGGCAGTATGCAAGCAAGTGCCTCCATATTTCAAGCCAATAAAAAATGGCTCTTCCTAATAGATTTATGACATCTGGGTCCCACGCCATTGTTAACATAGTCAATAAACAAGAGAATTGCACAACGAGCGACTGACACTAGGGACCCAACAGCTCGCCCAGTTATTTTTGTTTTGGGTTAATTAGATAAATGCCACTCCAAATCTGGTGATTCTGAGAAACACCACTTCAATTTCCAAACTTAAAAATATGCCGTTTCATGCCATTTCCAGTGGCATTTTTCCAACCCTGGAGTGACGTTTTTCAAAGTTTGCAAAAATTGCAGTGGGGTTTTTCAAAGTTTGCAAAAATTGCAGTGGCATATTTCAAAGTTTGGAAATTCCAGTGGATTTTTTATGAATCGCCATAACTGGAGTGGCATTTATCTAGTCTAGTTTTGAGACGGAAGCGGTGTCAACTATGCTGTGCGGGGCACTCTGGCCTGTCTAGACAGCCTTTTCTTTTATGTTTACCACAAACCAGCCCAGTAGATTTTTCTTTCTTTCTCCCAATGGCTAGCCCACTTTTTTTGTGATTTGTCAAGTAAGTCGCTCTGTCAGGCCTATTGGGCTACAAATCTTGCAAGACGAGGAGAGCTTCATTTCGAGATTAGTTTCAATAGAAAATGGCCTATCAGTAATGAGAAATGGGCTGTACATTTTTAAAACACATCAAACCGGCAATTAGTTTCAATATTTTTTCATTTCGAGATTTTAAATTGCATTGATTTTTATGCGTGGACAATTTGTTGGATTTTATATTGATATACATTTATTTTTAAAATAAGTTTGAATGTGACTCGAAATTTCGGGATTAAAAACAGTTCGGACCACACCGAAATATGCAAAATTTCGTATAATTTTTTAACCGTGGCCACAATATGGGCTATAATGCTAACAAAAATAATATGGGTCCAAAAAAACCTTAAGAATTAGCAAATGGGTTGTAAATTATTAGAAATAATGGCAGATGGGATGTATGTTGTTTTCCACAGATTTGAGGCTTTCCTAAAAAAAGGTTGATGCACAAGCAGTGACTGTTGGATGTCCATCCAACGGTCGTCGTTCTTCTTCAATCTCTGCTCTTCTTGCTCCACCCACTCAAACAAGCACAAGCGGGACTACCTACTTCCTCATCCCGCGGCCGGCTGTGCTGCCACGAAGGCCTCACCGCCCCATCGTACTCCCATCGCTGGCCTAGCCATCCCTCTACTCACCCATACCTGCTGTTATTCTCCGGCGACGGCAGACGAACCAGTAAACCCTCGTACTCCCCTTCACGTGGGAAACAACTGCCGAGTCTTCCCTGGCTCCGTGTCGTTCCCTTTCTAGGCCTCGCTGTCGTCCACCGCCCAGGTGCTCTCGGCACGGCGTGTTCAACGAATGACATGCATCAGAAGTGGACTGTACGTGGAGAGGCTAACAGCTAGGTCCACGGCCACACACAAAGAAATGCCTCCTTATTACGCACAAAATAGCTGGGACCCACCGGAAGGGCCTCTGTATTTCAAAAAAAAAACGTTCCCTCGCTGACAAGTCAGACCCACCAGCTATATCTTCGCACACAAGGAAGTGCCTCCTTATTCCGCACAAAACATGAGCTCCCCCTGCTAGTTGGGACCCACCATAGTGGGAGGCTGACTTGTGGGCTTACTAAGATGATGAGGACGGAGGGCTTTGTCAACTTAGTCAATATGAATGATTCTGGCTCCAGTGACCGTACGGTGTCCATCCAACGGCCATAGTGCTTCTTCAACCTCTGGTCTTCTTGCTCCAGCCGCCCAAACAAGCGCCGGCCATGCCACCGGCTCCTGCATCCCGTGTCCGGCTGTGCTGCCACTGCTGGCCATGCCATCCCTCTATACTCACCCACAACTCCGGTTATTCTCTGGCTATGGAAGCCTCACACCGCAGCCGAAGCAGTCAACCCACTTAGTCCCCTCTATGTGGGCACCCACTGGCGCGTCTTCTGCGGCTCTGCATCGTCCCCTTCCTAGGCCTCGCCGTCGTCCACCGCCCTGGTGCTCTCGGCACAGCGTGGTCAACGTGGTCAAGGAACGACTTCCATCGAAAGAGTATTGTACATGGAGAGGCTGACAGCTGGGTCCACGGCCGCAGCAAGGAAGTGCCTCCTTATTACATGGAAAATAATGATTTCACAAAGAAACATTTCCCCCTAACTACTGGGACCCACCAGCTACATCTTCGCACTCAAGGAAGTGCCTGACAGTCGGGACCCACCTGGTGGAAGCGTATGTAGCATCGTCATTCTGGTCGCAAATGTGTACGTACATACTGGTCGATGCAGAGGCGCGCACGTGTCATAGTAGAGGCCCGCACATGTTGTAGTAGAGGCACGCACGTAGCATGTACATGTACGTACACCGGCCAGAGTGCAAGAAAGAAAATACAGCCACGTACGTACATATGGGCGGGGTCTCGAACGCCTACTCGCGCATCCGTATGGCCAGGGCTCGTGTACAAGGCTGGGTCGGAATGGAGAGGCTACGCCGTCGTTGTGATCATGGGGAGGCAACCGGCTGGGTCGGAATGGAATGCGTCGTCATGTTCATCGGGAGCCAACCGGCTTGGACGGAATAGCCGATGGAAACGAGGCCTGGCGTACCGCAGAACGGAGGAAACGACCTTGTGTTCGACCGGCCATTGTGGAAACGGGATCCTGTTCATCGGGAGGGGTCTGGCATACCGTAAAACGGAGGAAATGGACCTCCTATGGTCGAAACGGGGTCCTGTTGATCGGGAGGAGTGTGGCGTACCACAAAATGGAGGAAACGGACTTGTGTTGGAGCGCTACGGTCAAAACGGGGGTCCTGTTCGTCGGGAGGGGTGTGGCGTACCGCAAAACGGGACTCCAAGGGAGACTGTTCATCTCCACCGTCGACCTCCTCCCGCCTACACGGGCTCCTGTTCATCCACCGTCGACCTCCTCGAGCCTCCACCTATGACTGTTCATCCACGGGCTCCTATTCATCCAACCTCCACCGCGCGCTCCCCCACCGGCTACTGTTCAACCAGCCCTCTCCACGGGATCCTATTAAACTACCCCTCCATGGGCTACTGTTCATCCAGCCCTCCATCGGCTACTGTTCAACCAGCACTCCACCGGCTCCTATTCATCCAGCCCTCCACGAGGTGCTGTTCATCCAGCCCTCCATGGGGTCCTGTTCATCCACCGGCTCGATCGATCGGGGTACTGTTCATCTAGCGGCAACGGCCTCTACTACCATGGGTCCTATTCATCCAACCCCCCACCGGGAACTGTTCATCCAATGCCTCTAACAATGCTCACTGTTCATCCAGAGGGAGTATCGATCGGCTTCAGTTAGCAGTAGTAGCGAAGGCATCACTCGGGTTCAGTTAACAGCAAGGGATCGATCGATCGCTCGGGTTCAGTAACACGTACCCTGCAGTGCAATCGCTCGGGTTCAGTTAGAGCCCAACGACTCGCTCGAGTTTAGTTAGAGTGCAATGCCTCGCACACACGCGCATACATATGAGAGAAACGCGCATCGCTCGGCCCCGACCACCCACCGTAACCGGGAACTCCCCCGACTTTCCTCGCCCTCGCTCCACCACAGTTTTCTCCGTCATGGACGGCCCAAAGAATGTCATGCAGCTGCGTCTCCGGCCCTCCCAGGATGAAAAGCCCATTTACTATCATGATTTTTGTTCAAAGAAGTAGGAGCCCACCACATCTATGATGATACCAGGTTTTGTCACAATTATCGTCATAGAAGTATTATAAGCATGACATATTTTTTTCCGTTTGGCCCAAAATGTCACGGATGTGTGTTTTTTTTGTAGTGTCTGTCAATGACACTATCATCAGGAAGATTAACTCCCAGTTGAGTCAAGTGGTTGTGGTACCCAGACATTCTGAGTATATGTTCACTGACAGAACTATTCTCCTCCATCTTGCAACTATAGAACTTGTTGGAGACTTAATATCACTCAACTCGGGCATTTGCTTGAAATATTAAGTTCAACTCCTGGAACATCTCATATGCTCCATGACGTTCAAAACGTCTCTGAAGTCTCGATTCTAAGCCGTAAAGCATGTGACTCTGAACTATCGAGTAGTCATCAACACGAGACTGCCAGGCATTAACAATGTCTGCAGTTGCTGGCGCGGGTGGTACACCTAGCGGTTCTTAGAGGATGTAATTCTTCTATGCAGCAATGTGGATAATCCTCAAGTTACGGAACCAGCCCGTGTAGTTGCTACCATCTTCTTTCAACTAGCTTTCTCTAGGAATGCATTAAAATTCAAGGGAACGGTAGCACATGACATTGATCTACAACAACATAGACATGCAAATACTATCACGTACTAAGTTCATGATAAATTAAAGTTCAATTAATCATATTACTTAAGAACTCCCCCTTAGATAGACATCCCTCTAGTCATCTAAATGATCACGTGTTGCATATCAACTAAACCATGTCCGATCATCACGTGAGATAGAGTAGTTTTCAATGGTGAACATCACTATGTTGATCATCTCTACTATATGATTCATGTTCGACCTTTCGGTCTCAGTGTTCCAAGGCCATATCTGCATATGCTAGGCTCGTCAAGTTTAACCCAAGTATTCCGCACATGCAAAACTGGCTTGCACCGATTGTATGTGAATGTAGATCTTATCACACCCGATCATCACGTGGTGTCTCGGCACGACGAACTGTAGAAATAGTGCATACTCAGGAAAAACACCTGTACCTTGGAATTTAGTGAGGATCATCTTGTAATGCCACCATCGTACTAAGGAAAATAAGATGCATAAAGGATAAACATCAGATGCAATCAAAATATGTGACATGATATGGCCATCATCATCATTTTCGTCTCGCCAACTATTGCTTCTACGACTATCACTACCGCTTAGTGATAAAGTAAAGAAATTACATGTCAATTGCATTTCATACAATAAAGTGACAACCATAAGGCTCCTGCCAGTTGCCGATAACTTTTACAAAACATGCTGATCTCATACAACAATTTGTATCTCATCACAGCTTGACCATATCACATCACAACATGCCCTACAAAAACAAGTTAGACATCCTCTAATTTGTTGTTGCAAGTTTTACATGGCTGCTACGGGCTTGTAGCAAGAACCATTCTTACCTACGCATCAAAACCACAATGATTTTTCATCAAGTGTGTTGTTTTAACATTCAACAAGGACCGCCCATAGTCAAACTCGATTCAACTAAAGTTGGAGAAGGTGACACCTGCCAGCCACCTGTGTGCGAAGCACGTCGGTAGAACCAGTCTCATGAACGCGGTCATGTAACGTCGGTCCGGGCCGCTTCATCCAACAATACAGCCAAATCAAAGTAAGACGTTGGTAGTAAGTAGTATGACTATTATCGCCCACAACTCTTTGTGTTCTACTCATGCATATATATAACATCTACGCATAGACCTGGCTCGGATGCCACTGTTGGGGAATGTGGTATTTCAAAAAATTTCCTACGATCATGCAAGATCTATCTAGGAGATGCATAGCAACGAGACGGGAGAGTGAGTCCATGTACCCTCGTAGACCAAAAGCGGAAGCGTTTAGTACCGCAGTTGATGTAGTCGAACATCTTCACGATCCAACCAATCCAAGTACCAAACATACGACACCTTCGTGTTCAGCACATGTTTAACATGATGACGTCCCTCGAGCTCTTGATCCAGATGAGGATGAGGGAGAGTTCCGTCAGGACGACGGCGTGGTGACAGTGATGATGAAGTTACCGGCGCAGGGCTTCACCTAAGCACTACGACGATATGACTGAGGTGTTAAACTATGGAGGTGGGGCTCCGCACACGGCTAAGGGATTGTCTATTGTGCTTTGGGGAGCCCCCTGTCCCCGTATATAAAGGAGGGAGGAGGAGGTCGGCTCCCTAGGGGCGCGCAAAGTGTGGGGAGTCCTACTAGGACTCCCAAGTCCTAGTAGGATTCCCGTCTCTTTTTTTCTTTTCCGTAGTAGCAAAGGGGGAAAGAGAGAAGGAGTAGGAGAGGGAAAGGGGGCGCACGCCACCTCCTATGGCCGACCCTCT